>NW_024429215.1:1354966-1611583 GCF_017639785.1 Mesocricetus auratus | reverse complement strand
AGCAGAAGGGTCTCTGCCAAACTCTTTCTATGAGGCTTCAATAACCTTGATCCCCAAGCCACACAAAGATACAACCAAGAAAGAGAACTTCAGACCAATATCCCTCATGAACATTGATGCAAAAATACTCAATAAAATACTGGCAAATCGGATCCAAGAACACATCAAAACAATCATTCACCACGATCAAGTAGGTTTCATCCCAGGGATGCAGGGATGGTTCAACATACGAAAATCCATCAACGTAATCCACCATATAAACAAGCTGAAAAACAAAAATCACATGATCATCTCACTAGATGCTGAAAAAGCCTTTGACAAAATCCAACACCCCTTCATGATAAAGGTCTTGGAGAGATCTGGGATAACAGGGACATACTTAAACATAATAAAAGCCATATACAGTAAACCAACAGCCAACAGCAAACTAAATGGACAGAAACTCAACGCAATTCCTCTAAAATCAGGAACAAAACAAGGCTGTCCACTCTGTCCATACCTTTTCAACATGGTACTTGAAGTTCTAGCTATAGCCATATGACAACAAAGGGGGATCAAGGGGATACAAATTGGGAAGGAAGAAGTCAAACTTTCACTGTTTGCAGACGATATGATAGTTTACATCAATGACCCAAAGAACTCTACCAGGGAACTCTTACAGCTGATTAACACCTTCAGCAAAGTGGCAGGTTACAAGATCAACTCAAGAAAGTCAGTAGCCCTACTATATACAGATGATAAAAGGGCTGAAAGAGAAATCAGAGAAACATCACCCTTTACAATTGCCACAAACAACATAAAATACCTTGGGGTAACGCTAACCAAACAAGTGAAAGACCTGTATCGTAAGAACTTTGAATCTTTAAAGAAAGAAATTAAAGAAGCCCTCAGAAAATGGAAAGATCTCCCATGCTCTTGGATAGGTAGGATCAATGTAGTAAAAATGGCAATCCTGCCAAAAGCAATCTACAGATTCAATGCTATCCCCATTAAAATCCCAGCACAGTTCTTCACAGACCTTGAAAGAACAATAATCAATTTTGTATGGAAAAACAAAAGACCCAGGATAGCCAAAACAACCCTGTTCAACAAGGCAACGTCCGGAGGCATCACTATCCCTGACCTCAAGCTCTATTATAGAGCTATAGTCCTGAAAACAGCTTGGTATTGGCACAAAAATAGACAGGCAGACCAATGGAATCGAATTGAAAATCCGGGTATTAACCCACACACGTACGAACATCTGATCTTTGACAAAGAAGCTAAAAATATACAATGGAATAAAGAAAGCATCTTCAACAAATGGTGCTGGCATAATTGGAGACTGGCATGTAGAAAAATGCGGATCGATCCATGTTTATCGCCATGCACAAAACTTAAGTCCAAATGGATCAAAGACCTCAACATAAATCCAGCCACACTGAACCTCTTAGAAGAGAAAGTGGGTGGTACCCTTGAAAGAATTGGTACAGGAGACAGCTTCCTGAACATAACACCAGTAGCACAGACAGTGAGATCAACAATTAATAAATGGGACCTACTGAAACTGAGAAGCTTCTGTAAGGCAAAGGACACAGTCAGCAAGACAAAATGGCAGCCCACAGAATGGGAAATAATATTCACTAATCCCACATCTGACAGAGGGTTGATCTCCAAAATTTACAAAGAACTCAAGAAGTCTCCAAAACAGCAAAGGACCCAATTAAGAAGTGGGCTGCAGAACTAAATAGAGAGTTTTCAATAGAGGAGTCTAAAATGGCTGAGAGGCACTTGAGAAAGTGCTCAACATCCTTAGCCATCCGGGAAATGCAAATCAAAGCAACTCTGAGATACCATCTCACTCCTGTCAGAATGGCTAAAATCAAAAACACCAATGACAATTTATGCTGGAGAGGATGTGGTGACAGGGGGACACTCCTCCATTGCTGGTGGGAGTGCCAACTGGTTCAGCCACTTTGGAAAGCAGTATGGAGATTCCTCAGAAAAATGGGAATAAACCTACCACAAGACCCAGCAACTCCACTCTTAGGCATATATCCAAAAGATGCCCATTCATATAACAAAGATGTCTGTTCCACTATGTTCATAGCAGCTTTATTTGTAATAGCCAGAACGTGGAAGCAACCTAGATGTCCCTCACCCGAAGAATGGATAGAGAAAATGTGGTACATCTACACAATGGAGTACTATTCAGCAGAAAAAAATAATGGAATCATGAGATTCGCAGGCAAATGGATGACACTAGAAGAAACCATCCTGAGTGAGGTAACCCAGTCACAAAAAGAGAAACATGGCATGTACTCTCTCATATATGGATTTTAGACATAGATCTGGGGAGTGCCAGCCTACAATCCTATTGCCAGAGAGTCTGGGAAACAGAAACTTCATTTACTGGCTGGTTAAGTACTGAGCTGAACTCAAGAAAGCCAGTATCAGAGAGGGAGGACTGATGATCAAAGGGATTAAGACTGGGCTGGTTGAACCCCCAGAAACAGCTGACCAGACAAAGGTTAACTCTTGAATCCCAGGCATCAGCCTGGGAATCCAGCATGGGACTGATTAAGACCCCCTGAATCTGGGTGTCAGTGAGGAGGCCTAGGTAATCTATTGAGCCTTGGACAGCAGATCAGTACCCATCCCAAGTATACACACGGTCTCTGGACTCCCATAGAACAATGTGAGGTGCACTCTCACCCTGAACTCTTGGGGAAGGGTCTAGGCCCTGCCCTATATGAAATGACAGACTATGGACACCCCCATGGAGGGCCTCACCCTCCCTGGGGGAATGAGGGCATAACGGGGGGGGGATGGGGGGAGGGCACGGGAGGAGGGGAGGGAAAGGGAGAGGGACCTCGTACTGACTTGTGAAGCAACCTTGTTTCTTATCTAAATTTAAAATGGAAAATAAAAAAATATTAATAAAAAAAAAGACTGAAGGAAATGCATAAAATTATTGAGTATTATCCTTGAAAGATTATAGGAGATTGCCATTTGTCCCTGTAATGTCATCTTGCTATGTCTGTACACTTTGTTATTACTACGGGGTAAAAATATTTAATTAAAATTTTAATTCCCATTTCAGCAAAAAAACAAAAAAAAAAGAAAAACATGACTTAGAATGTCAACTTCTTTCAGGCAGTTGCTGTCTCTTTACTTACTAGCATCTTGAGAAATTTTTAAGTCTACTATCATTGCAAATTATACTTTTCATCTTGACAGGACTTATAATCATCAGAGAGTAAATTTTTGGGTGTTTGTGTGATTAATGTCAAAGAGATTTTTAAGGTTTCACTCAAAAAGTGAGAGTCACTACCCCATTGACGGTTGTCTCAGAAGGAATAGGAATGATAAAAATGGGTTATCTCTGGTATTTACTGCTTTCTGCTCAGAATATTATGTCATTAGGAAATTCATGATCCAAAACAATAAATTTCCAAAGATAAGGCCTGCTTCTACACACTTTCACTAAAAAAACACTTTCTTAGGTTATTTTAGATATGTATTGATTTGCAGTAGGACTGGTGATGAACATCCATGTCTGTACTCTATATTAGTTTCCTTTTAAAGAGGTGCAAAGGGGGAAATGATAATTGATTTTGTACTTAAATTTTAAGCATGGAATCAAAATCAACTATTTTACTGTTCAGCATACTGAGATGTGAATGATCTACTTGTCACCAAGAACACACATCCAACAGGACCTTGGTTCCTGGGCAAAACACTGTGCCCTGCTCCCACCCATCTCAGCCACACTACCAGGGCAGGATGAAACACTTCTCCAGCCAGTTGACAACAACATCCCATCATGGGACCCTGTAAACTCCTCTGCTCCCCAAACCACCAATACCCAATGAGTTTAGCAGTTCCATGTGATACAGTTACTTAGTGTACAGAGGACTAAGACAGATGAATGAGAAAGACGAGAGAGAGAGGGGGGAGGGAAGGAGGGAGGATTGAGAGCAGCTCCCTGGGTCACAGACATCTACTGAACAAAAAGAGCTGAGAAAGAGGACTAAGAGGGTTGGATCAAGAGGCAAAGACTCTGCCTACAACAAGAAAAAGAAGAGATGGGTGGACATCAATACAAGAATACGTTAAACAAGCTAAAGAGAAATGTGGTAATACCAGAACCTAGTGGTACTACATAAGTAAGACCTGAACTTCCCAATGCAAAAGAGCAGAAGAAAATTAGCTTAAAAATAACTTAATCAAGATAATGTAGGTCCTTAAAGAACAAATGAAGAATTGTATTAAAGAAATGGAGGAAAATACACACAAAAATTTGGAAAGAGAATCAGTAAGTCCCTTAAAGAAAATCAAGAAAACCAAGGAAGAAAAACAAGTTCAAGAATACAAAATTGAAATGGATTCAATAAAGAAAACATAAATGGAGAGAATTCTGGAAATGGAGAATGTGGGTAAAAGAACAGGAAATACAGATACAAGCTTAAAAAACAGAATGCAAGAGATGGTAGAGAGAATCTCAGGTGTTGAAGACAGGATAAAAGAAATAGACTGGTCAAAGAAAACCTTAAAATAAATGAAGTAATAACACAAAATATCCAGGTTATCTGCGACACCAAGAAAAGACAATAACTAAGCATAATAGGAGTAGAAGGAGAAGAATACCAGGTCACAGGCACAGAAAATATTTTAAACTACATCATAGAAGGAAACTTTCCTAACATAAAGAAGCAAATACCTTTGAAGATACAAGAAGCATATAGGACGCCAAATAGACTGGACCAAAAATATAAATTCTTACACCAAATATTATAAACAGAATAAGGAAAAAATACCAAGAGCTGCAAAGGAAAAAGGTCAAGAAACATATGCAGGTAAAAGCCCGAGTTGTCAATGTAGACTGTCAATGCCCAAAGGTCCTGGACAGATACTATGCAGATTCTAAGAGATTATGATACAACTCTGAATTCTCTTTTCAGAAAAATTACCATAGGTGGATAAAAAATGTATTCCATAAAAAACATATTTAAACAATACCTATCCACATATCCAGGCCCACAGAAAGACTAGAAGAAAAAAATCCAACCCAGGAAATCACAGGCATTCTATAATCCCACACCATCAAACTCCCCTCACACACGACCATCACCATAAAATGACAGGAAACAACAATCAGTGGCTATTGATATCCCTTAATTTCAATGGACTCAACTCACCAAAAAAAGGCACAGGCTACTAGAATGGTGAGGAAAAGAGGATTCATTCTTCTGCTGCACAGAAGAAATCTCCCTCAACTTCAAAGATAGACATTTCACAAGAGTATAGGGATGGGAAAAGAATTTCCAATCAAATGGACCTAAGAATCAAGCTGGTGTAGCTATCCTAATAGCTTACAAAATAGACTTTAAAGTAAAGTTCACCAAAAGAGATAATGAAGGACATTTCATATTTGTCACAGGAAAAATTTGGTAAGAAGAAATCTTAATTCAGAAAAAATATCCCCCAAACACAAGGGCATCAACATTCTTAGGAGAAAAATTACTAAATCAAAAATCAGGCATTCAATCCCACACACTAAAAGCATGAGACTTTAAGTCCCCACTCTTACCAGACACAAAATTAATGCGAAATAAGGTATCTAACAGATGTTATGACTCAAATGGGCTTAACAGACGTTTTTTAAGATATTCCACCCAAACACATAAAACATATACCTTATTCTTAACACCCTATGGAACCATCTCTACAACTGACCACATACTCAGTTACAAAGAAAATATCAACAGATACAGAAAAATTGAAATAACCACATGTGATATATGGGATCATCATAGCTAAAGTTAGAATTCAACAACACAAATTCTAGAAACTCTAAAATCTCATAGAAACTGAATAATGTCCAATGTAATCACCCTTGAGTCAAGGAAGAAATAAAGAAAGAAAATAAAAACTTGCTGGGATTTAGTGAAAATCAATGAACAACATACTCAAAATTATGGGACACTATGAAACCAGTGCTAAGAGGAGTTTTCACAGCATTGAAAATCCAAATAAAGAAGTTAGAGAAACCCCACAATATTGAAATAACAAAAAAAGACCTAGAACAAAAAGCAGGAGGAGTAGATACCAGGAAGTAATTACATTGAGGACTGAAATTGAACAATAGAGAGAAACAATAAAACAAAGATATGGACTTTTTGAGAAAAATAAAAAAGATAGCATAGCCCTTTTCCAAACTAACCAAAAAGCAGAGGGAGAATATCCAAACTGACAAAACCAGAAATGAAAATGGTTACATAACAACAGAGACTGAGGAAATCCAGAGAATCATCAGTACATACTTTTTAAAGTTGTAATCCAGAAAATTGGAAAATCTATAAGAAATGAATAATTTTCTAGATAGGTACCACATACAAAATAAAAATAAGACCAGATAATCAAATTAAATAGACCTGTAACCTCTAAGGAAATAGAAGCAGGCATCAAAAGTATCCTAACCAAAAAACAAAAACAAACAAACAAACAAATATCAAGACCCATCTATACTATTCTTGGGAATTTACCCAAGGAACGCTCAATCATACCACAAGACTATTTGCTCAACAAAGTTCATGGCAGCATTATTTGTCATAACCATAAACTGAAAACAACCCAGATGTCCCCATTCCCCACCTGAAGAATGAATGAGAAAAAATGTGGTAATTTACATAATGGAGTACTAGTCAGTGGTAAAAATAATGTGTTGGGTTGAATGAAAAGTGGCAATTAAAGGCACAGCCATGTGACTATATATATCCCCAGTGATGGAACTATAGGGAGAGTTATTAAAATTTTAAGAGTTGTAGACATGTGGCAGAAATATTTCAGTGGTGGGGAATGCTGAACATTTATGAGACTCACCACAATTCCTGTTTTCTCTCTACTGCTAGTGTGTTGGATGACACATCATATATCTGGATCCTGCCCATCTCTCCATGGATGTGACACCTCGGCATGCCTCCTGACCATAAAGGACTCTCGTTCCCTAAGTATTATGAGTCAAAATAAACCTATTTCCCAAAAGTCACTTTTTGTGATGGTGTTTGATCATAGAAAGAAAATGTAACTACCATATATTTTTGTGGTATGAATCATAAATTAAGAGATTGTCTCCAGCAGAATATCCTATCAGACATTACAGAGACTGAGCATCCCACTTCTCAGGTACACCTAATTTGCATCAAGCTGACAAAAAGTAATGCATGAGTTTCTGAATATTAACAGATTTAAATCTAAAAAATCCATCTTTAAGAATCAGGGAATTAGGGAATACATGGACCCGAGACAGATGACTGGGGAACCAGCATGGGACTGATCCAGACACCCTCCCACCGAACCTCAGTGACAGAGAGGAGGCCTTGGCAATCTGTGGGACCTTGGAGAGTTCAGCAGTATTTATTCCAGGCATACAGAAGGACTCTGGGAACCCATACCACGTGGAGGGATGCTCTTTCAGCCTGGACACACGGGGAACAACCTGGGCCCTTCCAGGGATGATGTGACAGACTCTGGAAATCCCTCATGGAGGCCCTTGCCCTCCCTGGGGAGTGGAGTGGGGGTGAGGGGTTGGGAGGATTGGGGGGTGGGAGAGGAGGGGAGGGAGAAGGAACTGAAAGTGACATGCATAAAAAGTTAAATAAAAAAAGAATCAGGGACTTATACAATGCTGTATACTGGTAGCTATATTTTATTCTTCTCTACTGGAACTTTTATAGTAATTGGTTATGACTAAGAAATCAGATTGTATTTTACTGGGGTATATATTTGTGTTATTATGACAAGTTTAATTATTTAAAATTAATCATGACTCACCTCTGAATATATTTTTGGCCATTGTATCAACTGGTGAGATAATGACAACTGTTGACCCTGGGGAGCATTGGGTACAAAGGTTCCCACTTTCACTTTTAGTCCAAGACCCTTTGGAAAATTCCAAAAGTTGAGTATATCATGCTTATCATCTAACTCCTGTTTCCAGTCTAAAGCCATTTTGTCTCTGACATGATTATTCATCAAGAAAGGGTGAAGCTGAAAGTACGTATTTTAAAGTAGGTCTGAGAGATTGACATGAAATGCATTAAACAGTGACTCTTATTCTATAGGACAGCACACTAATGTAGGTATCACTGAGGATGGGAAATGGTAACCTGGGTTAAAGTGATGCCATTCTATCTCTGAAGGGACATCCAGGCTCATGAAAATCTTCTAAAGAGACTCAGGAAATGAATCAATGAGTATTGATTGAAGTACATCTCAACTCACATTTATTTACATACATAGTACATTTCAAAATTCCTTGAGTCAAATGTGGGCATAGACTACTACTACATGTTAGCTATAAGAAACCATTTATGTACTAATACCTTGTGCTAATGAGCTACCATTGCTTCAGTTAGTGAGAAAATGTTTAGTTTTGTAAAGAATTTTTTACCATGAGAAGGTTGTGAGGCTATTTGTAACACAATCTTGATTTCAGTAACATCATTTCTTCCTTGCCACTAGTACCCCAATCCTCAGTAGCATGCCAAAAAGAGCTTCTCCACCTTGTAGAATAAGATTAAAAAGATTCTTCTTGATTTTTTAATACAATGATCAAATATTTAATACCTAATTTGGAGAATATTCAAATTCTGGAAAAATCTCACATTGCTGAAACCCTAACACAATGCAAGGGGTTTACCTGCCAGGGAAAGAACACCATTTCCTTCCCATTTCCAAATGGTTGCATTTGTATTTTCTGAAGGCTCATCTCATGGACACTGTGGGCAATAGTATATACAGCCTTGTATATATTGTAACTCTCTTCACTCACTGCCATGTCAAATATGTCTCTAGGCAATAATTCCAAGGACGCATTTGGTTGACATCTCTGCAAAAGTTGACAATCAATCTCTGAAAATGAGCATTTGAAGAACAAAAACCATAACTTAGGAAGGTAATTGTCTTCTGGGTATTTAAAAGGATTAACTGTTTTGATAAAATTTGGAAATCCAGCCAACTGCTCATGCTGAAGTGAAAAAATCAGACTTCCATGGAATGAATCTAGCAAGAAATAATCAACGTGGTTGATAACATCCCACTGTGAGTTCATGATCCAGACTTTCCACGTCAAAATCTGTTTTCCAAGATTTAGCATTAAACCTTGTAGTGAATCATTGTCACCATAAATGATGATGACATTGGCCAATGATTCCTGGATCTTTCCCAAATTTTCCCAGAATTTGTAGGAAAATGAAGTCCATGTGCTTGAGATCATTTCGACAAAAGCTATACAGACACCATTTTTCTCCATATTTTTTCTTAAATCTGACAGAAACCCATTCCCTCTGTGGTCATCCGGAAGAAGAATACCAACCCAGTTCCAGCCAAAATGAACCATCAAAGAGACCATGGCAAGAGACAGAGATGTGCCTTTGGGGGCCATCTGATAGAGAGAATTAAACAGACTTTGATCACTCAAGATAGGATCAAAAGGACCAATGGTAAGCTGAAGAGAAATCAATTAGGAACAGGAGTCAAGCTGTGGCAGCAAACACAATGTCCATACTAAAGGGACAGATGGAAATGCTCAGCATGATGATTGGTTCATCCCAAATTTAGAGGTAAAGCTCTGTGATATAATTTCCAGTGAATTACTGAACTTTCCTCCATTTTAATCAATACTCCTTGCGTCCTCAATCCTTCCCTTTCTTTCTTTTCATAGTTACTGAAATATGCATATATCTCCAATTATCAAGACACTTGTCACAGATAGCTAAGTAGCCCATGTGTCTCTCTTTTACCTTAGCACAGCTCTGAACTGCCAGCAAGGAGATCAGGCTCCAACTCAAATATGATGTCTCACCTGTGGAAATTTGTAGAGTTGAAGCAGTGTACCAATATTGGCAGATTTTGTCCATGATGGTCCTGTTAGTACAGCAGCTAATTTTCTGTCCTTTACACAGTTATAGTTACCGAGGTGAATATTCAGTCCCGTGATCCAAGCAACGACTTCCTTAAGAATGTTTTTCTCACTGTATGGGACATTATAAAAATCAAACCCAAGAGATATGTTTGGCAAAAGATTGGGATTCCTGTTGATCTCCTCAATGGCAAATACCAGGACCAGAATAAACTGGTAGTTTTTAAAATTATACCTGCATAAATAAAATAATAACACACTAGAGTATATCATAGATCACAGAACTGTAGCTCAAACCAATGTTTTTGTAGTTCAAATATCAGCTTTTATGTACAGTTTATATTTAAAATCACTCCGTAAATGACTGGAATTCAACCTATTATGTCACCTTGTTAGTATGAAATAACATCTTTTAGCTAGTACATTCATTATTGACAGTCACAAGAGAGCTTAATTTACTTTCAATTGTATTTTGTGAAGCACCAAAATTTTTTACCATGAATAAGTAAAAAGTGCTCTGATAAAGTATCATGATTCCTGGTGCATTGTTCTTGGTTTTGCCTTCTACACTTAGAGGATATTAAATATTCCTTGATTAACTTACTCAACTTTAGAAGGTAATATTTAATTAAAGAATATCACTGAGGATCCCACCCTCCAGCGTCCCCAGCTTCAGGTGAGCTTGGGTCCCCCTGGAACCATTCTCCTGTCCATCTTTCAGGGCTGCTCCTGGCATCTAGAGGACCCGCCCACAAAGGAAAGGCATCAGTCCTTCCAGACCCCAATCCCCAGCTTCAGGTGAGTTTGGGTCCCCCTAGGACCACCCACCAACCCCCGCATATCACCCATCCCCTCAATCTTCCAGGGCCCCGCCCACACAGGAAAGACACCTGTCCTTCCAGACCCCATCCTCCAGCATCCCCAGCTTCAGGTGAGCTTGGGTCCCCCTGGGACCACTCCCCCATTAATCACCCACTCCCTCAATTCTGGGGCTGCTCCTGGCAGCCAGAGGACCTGCCCACACAGGAAAGACACCAACCCTTCCAGATCCCACCCTCTGGAGTCCCCAGCTTCAGACCACACCCTCCACGGTCCCCAGCTTCAGCTTCAGGAAAGAAGGAGACCAGTAGAGACAAAAAGACCCGACCTGCACCCACTGGAAGAAGAGATGGGAAGAAGACAGAATAAGAGCTCACTCAGCAATAGAAAGACCAACATGACTCCATCAGAATCTAGAGACCCAACAATAGCAAGACCTGAAAAGCACTACATAGATGAATCAGAAGAGACAGACTTTAAAATTATTTTATGCAGATGATAGAGAACCTCAAAGAGGAAATGAGAAAATCCCTTAAAGAAATAGAAGAAAAAACAAACAAAAATTACATAAAATGGAGGAAAAGGAAAACCAAAAAATTCAAGATATAAACAAATCTTTCAAAGAATCTAAAGAGTACCAAGAAAAAACAACCAAACAAATGAAGGAAACAACTCAAACCGTTGAAGGATTGAAAGCTGAAATAGAAAAAAAAAAATAAAGAAAACACAGAATGAGGGGATTCTGGAAATAGAAAAGCCAAGTAATCAATCAGGAACTACAGATGCAAGTATCACCAATAGAATACAAGAGATGGAAGAGAGTATCTCAGGTGATGAAGACTCATTAGAGGATATATAGTCATCAATCAAAGAAAAATTCAAATCCAACAAATCCCTAACACAAAATATCCAGGAAACATGGGACACCATGAAGAAACCAAACCTGAAAATAATAGGTATAGAAGAAGGCAAAGAAATACAGCTGAAAGGTACAGAAAACATATTCAAGAATATCATAGAAGAAAACTTCCCTAACGTAAAGAAGGATATGCCTATGAAAAAACAAGAATCTTATGGAACACCAAATAGGCTGGACCAGAAACAGAAGTCACCTTGCCACATGATAATCAAAACACCAAACCTACAAAATAAAGACAAAATATTAAGAGCAGCTAAAGAAAAAGGCCAAGTCACATATAAAGGCAGACCTATCCAAATTACACCCGACTTTTCAATGGAAACTATGAAAGCCAGAAAATACTGGACAGATGTCCTACAAACACTAAGGGAACAAGGATGCCAGCCCAGACTACTATATCCAGCAAAGCTTTCAATTATTATAGATGGAGAAAACGAAATATTCCACGACAAAGCCAGATTTAAATATTACATATCCATGAATCCAGCCCTAAAGAAAGTTCTGGAAGGAAAATCTAGACCCAACCAAGTTAACTACACTCAAAAAGACATAGGCAATAGATAATCCCACTTTACCAAACAGCAAAAGAAAAAGGGAGGAGAACCTACACACAATAACACCATTACCAATAAATCAAGGACAAACAAGAATCATCAATCAATGGTCATTAATATCCCTCAGTGTCAACAGATTCAACTTGCCTATAAAAAGACACAGACTATTGGAATGGATATGAAGACAGAACCCATCTTTCTGCTGCATACAAAGGAACTAATAGAAATTATGACCCAACTGGATATATGTGTGGTCGAGGGAGCCAAGGTCACTGGCCTGTGGGAGTCAGACTCCACATCTGATTCCCCAAGATACTGGTTTATTGGCTTCTTTTGTATCATACTTCTCTATACATGATCCCTAGTTTTCAGATGTGCACTCATAAATTTTCTGGGTTTCTGAACTCAGGTAACCTCACTTGCACATGAAACATTTATTGCTTTCTGAGACATTATTCCTTTTAGTGTCAAAGTCTAAAACATAGAATAGTAGTTTTCAATCAAATACCATAAAAAGAAAACAATATGTAAAATCAGGCATGGAAACCATTTTGAGTTTTATATTTAGGGGAGTACAAATGACCTCCCCCAAAGATATAGGCTGTTGCCCATGCCATTTATGCCTTCCAGAAAAAGAGGAAAAAAAACCTATTTTTTCAGATGCTATATACTTCATCAAGTATGTGAAAGGACCAATCTGGGTTTACCTGGAAGTCTGCCTAGTTAGGATTGTCTCCCACAATTACAGGAATCATAAAGGCACACAAAGGAGAAAAGCCTATCTATTTGTAAAGGCAATGAATCACAGCACTTGTAAACAGAACAAGATAGTTCGATAGGTATAATAATGACACTTATGGACTTGGATAATTCACAGTTACCTAATTCGATGTATGTTGGGACAGGAAGGAAACCATGTCTGTCACTCTACCTGTTGTCAATTTTCTAAACTAGTACAATTTCTAACTTTAATCCAAAATTAACCCTATATCCACAGATAAATATAGCTCTCTCCCTGTATAATGAAACTTGTTTATGTGGCAGGCAAAGATCACTACAAGATGCCCTAACTGTTAAAAAGATAGGAATTAGCCACGCCCAGGGTATCTGTCCCAAATTTATATATTTACAATAAAACTCATGCAATTAAAGACCAGAAAACTGTGGAAGAGGGCTCAAAAATTGTTATGAACCAGAGGATGAGGACAACTGTTGCAAGATATTCTCATTAAATTAAGAAAGATGGTGTAAGGAGCTTGTGAGTGAGTGAAAGAGTTGGGGATTAATTTGACTGAGACATATATTGAAAATTTCCAAGTATTAATAAAATGTTTTATTTAAATTATTGTATTTTGAAAATTGTTTTTTGTTCTAGACTTTAATGGAGAGATGGTATTACTAAACACTATATGTATCTGAGTCATAGAACATGGAGATATCAAGCTGGTATTTGACTAGAAGCTTCAACCTTACTAACTTTAACAGTTTTGCTAGTGTAATAGGATCCCAGAACTTAGTATGTCCTCAGAACTTAATGCAAATGTCTCCATGATGGAAGTGCCATTCAGGCTGTCAAACTCAACAGCTATACAGCACCACCTGCCTAAATAAAGTCAAGGACTGAATCCATCAAAGGCCATAGTTCTGGGCTGACTCTAAATGTACTAACTTGCTTTTGACTTCTGTAGTTCTGCTTCTTGATATCTTGTCCTTTTAACAGAAAATATAGCAACACAGATGATTACTTTGTGCATAAAACCACATCCTGAGGTGTCTCTGCGCTAGATTGAGATTCCAAGCACCCAGTATAGTCACAAGTCAGCTAATGGAGACTTTCTATTGTTTTAAAATCACATCCAAGCAGTGCTTTCTGGCCAATACCCATAACACTTTTGGTGGTTGCACTAATATCTCCTAGCAAGTTCTCCAGCCACAGGGGTTCTCCAAGTTACTTAGAGAAAGGAAGAATGCAGTGATCAAGGAGCTCAAAGGGGTTGTGCAACCAAAGGTCCATGTCCCAGGATGTCCTTTGATCAATTTGTGCCTAGGAATCTGAGGAATCTGACACCTCCACCCTTAAAGGAAACAGAGTGGAATGTTTCCTGGTCTATCCTCCTTTGTTCAATTGGTGTCTAGGAAACTGAGGAATCCGACACCTCTACCCCTAAGGAAACAAAGTGTGATGTTTCTTGTTCTACCACCTTTTCAGCTAAGTCTGATGAAGGTTCCTTCTGTTTGAATACACAGAGTAAGGTACGAAATGACTGCTGGTCTGGTGATCACAAACCATGTGAGAGAGCACTAGATTCCTGTGTTGGTTCATGTACATTAGTGTCTTCCAGTTATTTTTACTATGTCTCTGTGTGTCTTTCTATGCTTTTCTGTCAGGTTTACTTTGCTGTCTTCACCTGTGACTTTGTTTCCCTATATTCACCCATTGCTTGTTTTCCTGTGACACCCTCTTCTAACCCTGTCCTTTTAGCTCTGCAAGGACTCCCAGAGAAGAAACAAACAAACACTCACCTTCACCCATCTCACTAAGGGTTATATCTTGTTTTGTTGCTTGAATCCTGCCTTGTCAGGGATGATCCTTATGTGGAGATGCTAAGGAGCGCACCCTCCATCTGGAACCTACTGTCACTAAGCATAATACACTCACGGAGAGGGAATAGTTCCCCTGGTTTAAAATTTATCCCACTATTAAGCCTGCTGTAATCAAACCCCATAGAGGAGGGATGTACCCAAGGCTTAAATGTATGCTCATTTCTCTTTCATCATGCCAACTTTGTAGAAAATACCTACCTTGACTGCATGCTAAAGGTAGCGAAAAGGAACCTGTCTCCATAGGATTGCTGCCATCCTCTGCCATCCTTCAGATTGAAACCATAGAGACAAAGAGTAACATTCCAGAATTAGGTGCAGCTGCTTACTCCAGCCTCTGGGTACCAGAATTTGTGGAACTGTCAATGCCTCCATACACAAGCATGAAATAGCAGAACAAAGACCCTGAACTTAACCAAGAGCTTGACAAAAGCCATTCAAGTCTTTAAAAATAGCTCTGAATTTGGCTACAGCCCTGGTAATTTCAGATGCTTCCAAACTATTAATCTGTTTGCCCATGACACGAAAAACAAATGGGTTTTTAACCCAAATGTTGGATGCCAGTGGTCTTGCCAGAGGTGCAGCAGGTGACAATTGAAGTTCAAGCTGTCATTCCCCCAAGTGGGATAATGCTATTGTGTCAAGTTTTCATAGACAAGGCCTTAAGACTACAGACTTCGCAATGGCCTTTGCTTCTGCTGTGTCTTTACTTGTTGTCACTGCCATCTTTCTCTGCTATCTATCAGATTGTGAATGGGTGTGGGGAAATCCCAATGACTGTACTATAGTGTGTTTATCTAATGCAAACATCATGTTCTTGTAGGCATTTCTATCTGCGGATTATTATGAAGATGCTTTATTCCTAACTGTACTGTCTAATTGATGATAATAATGTCAGTATAATTAGAGGTTGATTGTTGAAAAAGAAAATAAGGAAATATCACACAGCTAGAGCCTATGGGTTTCACAGAAGGAGCTGCATAGATGGCAGTTTAGGTTAATGATTAAGAAAAAGTGTTTGAGTCCTAGGATTCTGGTTGGTTCAAATTATTTTCATATTGATGTTTAAAGATGCACTAATAGGTGTTGGAGTGCATCATAGCTGAAACAAAGCCACTGGATGGCCTCATGTCAGAAAAAGATATTCTGATAATAGTTTTGAGGTAAGGAATCAAAAAACAAAGTAGATCAATTATTACTAGGTGATATATTTTCATTGTGAGGAATGGTTGTCACAAATGGTGATTGATTCTCTGTACCCATTTCTGCCCTCAATCTCCTGATACACACACACACACACACACACACACACACACACACACACACATATATATATATATACATACATATATATATATATATATAGAGAGAGAGAGAGAGAGAGAGAGAGATGTGTGGGCATGCACCTTAAAGTTTTAAAGTAGAGCTAGCTGATTAGTTTTCATGTAGAATAATTTAGGATTGTGAGTCCTTTTTGATTCCTTCTAAGATTATATTTCAAGATAAGTAATAAAGTTATTGCTTCTTTCTTTGTAATTGCAAAATTAAGCTTGCCAATAAAAGAACTGATTGGGAAAATTACATTGATTATTTTTATTCTGTTAATCTTTTACAAGCTGCTTGGTTATTAATGTTGGTGGACTTGTGGGATAACATGTTTTTCAAATGTGATATGTACAGTGTTTCATTATGTGAGGGAGGGATATGGAAAACATGTTGCTTTTCAGTTGTACTCATTGTAACCATTCTCTTGAATAACAGAATGTAACCACTGCTTAATTGCTAGATTACATGAGAGATTTCATTGGTATATGTAAGTTATAGAAGAAAAAAAGAGACAATAAGGAAGATTAAATGTGGAATTAGAATGAAAACATCAAGAGAGACAGAAAGGATATTTCTGGATAGAGATAAGAAAAGCTCTAAAGAACTGAAATAGATGAGTAAAAAACAAAAAGTCAGAAGGAAACCATTCAGAGAGAGTTTGTGACTATCTTTCACTTTACCCATGCTGATAAAAATGTCACTGTTTGCTGATTCTGTGGACTCTTTTTGGGCCCTGTGCTTCTGGAGGCTGTTATCCATGTAGCAACAGTTGGGGTCATGGAAATTCCCTGTGACACACCTGTCCAAAGAATGGGAACCTGTAACCACGGGATCCTGGGAAATATCTGTGGAGACTTCAATTAGCTTAAGAAAATAAAGCAAATAAGTTAACTGTGTTGAGATCTTATATGCATAACATCAAACACAGATGAGGTCTTCTGAGGAACACAGGAACACTGACTTTTTAATAACTGTGTATAAGACACTATTCTTAGAATCCCTCTCCTTTGAATCCAATTCAAGAAACCCACTGCCATCAATCCTACTATCTTCTTGCCTAATGATGGCTTCAAGGTGCTCATGTAAGACTATCACTAGATGAAATGCTAAGTCAGGTATGTTGGAGCTGCACTAGTTATTTAATTAAAAGGATTTGTGCCTAAACTAGGTACCTCATCCCAGAGAGAAGAACTGATTGATCTGACACATCTCATGTGGTGAAAACCTACATTCATCATCACACTCCTGAGCAATCAGTTGGTGTGCTTTTGCAACTGGGCATGTCAAACCTATGTTTTATAGAGAAAGAGGGATTCTCACTGCTTAGGAAATAATATTGAAAGATCTTGGCTTTCCTAAAGTACATTTTGCCTCCCCTAGAAATTGCTGTCCTCCATAACCAGGCTGTTGAACTCACTGTATGACAAATCACCCTAACACTATTGTGGACCATTGATGTTCTTATGGCACATACTACAACTCAGTGCTACCTGAGTTTACCTTCATGGTAAAATAAAACTCCTGTTTCTGAATTGAAAAAAATGTAGTTGTATTCCTTTGCAGAAATGGTCATAATAATTTTGTGCTAGAGTTCTCATTAAATGAAGAAAAGTATGTATGGCTTTGGGAGATACTTCTTGTTTCTATGTTAACTGAACAAATGTAATTAGATAAAATGGGGAAATGATTAGATCCAATCTCTGTTCTCTTGGCCCCTCTGACTCTGCTATCAGCACTGGCTAGGCATGTAATTCTAATTCTGATTGGATGATGGGTGTCACCTGTATCATAAATTAAATTAGGATGAGTGTATGGTTTAACACATTTACTAAGACCAGTTGTGAGTATTACAGAACCTGAGAACTTAATAAAACTTCAGACCCTAACACAACCAACTGCATCATGGAAGTGCCTTTCAGCCTGCAATGCTCAGCATATACACAGCACCACTTGAGAAAATGAAAACAAACACATACCCCATCATACGCCATACTTCTCATAAAGACTCTAAATGTTCTAACCTCGTTTTTGTAGTTCAATTGTGGTTAAATATATTAACCCAGAATGGTTTTTTTGGTTGTTGTTATTTAAAAGGTCATCCTGAGATGAGTTCTTTGATAAACTAGGATCCTGTTCACCAGTGTTGTGGACTGGGTAAGGAATACTTTCTTTTATCTTAAACTGCCATTGGCCATGCCATAGGAGCAGCAAGAGACAATTGATGTTCCAGGTGTCAGTCCACCAGACTTAAATGCTCTGATGAGTTAATTTAGTTTAGGCAAGTCCACAGGACTTAAGATCCCAGAATGTTTTTTCCTTCTGCTGTGCCTTTTCTTGGTGGCTGTATCTCTCTTTCTCTGGTATCTAGCATGATTTGAGTGGATACGGAGAGATCTCCACTGCCTGTAATAGAGTGTGTTCACTTCATGGAAATAGCCTGTCCTACTGGACTTTTTCAACAGAGGGTTGTCAAGAAGATAACCCCTCTCAAACTGTATTGTATAACTTGATAATAAAATGATAATATATACAGGGGTTTGATGAATAAAAATAAATACAAGCACTTGTTTCATAGATAAGGCTTATGCGTTCTACCTTAGGAGTTGCTCACGTTAATGATTAAAGGATAGCATCTGAATCCAGGAGCTAGGCTGGCTGTAATTCTCTTAATGCTGAAAAGTGGCTGTCACATAACATTTATTAAAACAAAATTTCAAAATAACTTCAGGTTCTATCAGATGCCTTGCCAATTGTTTTAACATAAATAAACCCACAAAACAAGCTAAAGTTCACATGGGCACATGGCTGATATGTGTGACTCGTTAGCCTAGACTCAAAAATACAATACAGTCCAATTTGTGCTAGCCCTCTTTGATAGGCTTCGCTGATAGCCAAAGGTGATGATTAATTCCCTATTCCTATTTCTACCCACAGCTCCTGATATAAACAACTCTGGGTGTGTAGGTATGTATCATAAAGATTTTTAAAAAGTACAGGTTTCTTATTTTTTATATGTAAAAGGTTAATTTTGTGATCCTTGTAAGACTCCTTATAATTTTACCATTCCAGATAAGCAATAAGTTTATTTACATTTCTTTGTAACTGCCTCATGGTGCCTGTCAAGAAAAGACCTGACAAGAACTCCTAACTTGCATATGAAATTATTCTAAAACAACGTGCTTGAGTATGGATGTTTGCGGGTTCTTGGGATAATTTGTTTTTCTCCTGTAGTGGGCAAAATGCTTAATCATGTAAAGGATATGGAAAGCATGCATTTTTTTACTGTTTGGTAATGAGGGAACAAAGAATAAAGAAGGAAGTACCCAAGAGAGGCTTTGAGTGTTTATTTTCCTATAATCTCTGAGATGGAAAAATCAACATTATGCTGACTCCATTGGATTCCTTTCAAAGCACCATGGTGCTGGAGGCTGGTCCCTGAGACAGTATTAAACTACTTTTGCCCAGCCGTCTCTGGTTAATACCTTAGAACATAAAGCATGAAACCAGAAAGAAAAAAGTGGATGGTATCATTCAGCTCTGATCCCTGCAAAATGCAGAAACAGCTGACCTAAGAAGATATACTCTCTGATGCAAAAGCAATAGAAATGCTACCTGAGTATTCATGTGAATGTCTATGTGGATCTAGGACCCATTCCACAAGAAGAATCTTATTCCTGCCTCTGTTATTTGAAAAAGAATGTTTGAGTAGTGAGGTCCAAGAAGAGAGTATAATAGTATTATGCTAATTGCACATGATTCCTAATAAAGTGTTTGTCAAGCCATAGATCAGATCATTGATTCACCCTTATCAGACAAACTTCTCATGGTAGATAAAAATTAACAGAGACAGAGACCTCCAAATGGTCACTTTGGAGAGAATGAGGCACTGGGTAATCCTCAGCTCCAGATGGGGCATACATATAATACTCAGCAACAGAAATCTCTGTAAACTTCCAGAGGTTGTAGATAATTTCTAGAAAACCATTTTCTAGAAGTAACACAGCAGTTTTGCATGTGAATGCATCAATTTTGTGAAACCAGACCTAAAAAAAATATACTAGAAAAATCCCCCAAACATGAAGAACAGAGTTAAGTGTGACATCTCTGCACTAGCCATGGGGATTTTGTATTTGATAGATTTTGTGACAGTTATTATCAAAGGTTTGACCTCTAGTAGGTTTAGCCCTGTCCAGAGAATGCTCCAGTTCTATGAGTAATAAAAAATATAAGCAGGACTCTTTGGGCAAAGAAAGAAATAATTCCAAACTTCTGTGAATAGGAAGGTTAACATGTAGGAGTACTTATGGAAGGAATTATGGTATTGGTGAATATAATAAAAACACACTGTACTCCAGTTCTCAATTAAGTGACACAAATATTTAAAAACCAACAAGAAAGAAGCCAACACACCAAAATGAATAATAAAAGTATTTCATGTACCGGAAAGGACGTGGACACTAAAGTGGAAACCAAGAAAAAGTAGTGGAAACCAAGTTTACTCTCAGATCAGATTTCAGATTTAAATAGGCATTTACATGTATATGTAAATACTTATGAATGTACATATATACTAAAATATAATGTATATTTTTGAGGATTTCATACATTTATGTAGTATTGTGAGGATATTATGGTTCATGACCGCTGTTAGATTATCCATGGAAAAACAGCAGATATACTCAAAGTCTCCAAATACTAAGAAACAATAATGAGATGGAAACTTTAATCACCAATTTAATCAGTATGTGTTGGATCTCTTTTTTGTACAATATACAGCATATGCATAATTAAATGCAGCTCATATGTGGCACTAAAATATTTTGTGTGGCTTGAACTATATATTATCTGATCTTAAAAAATTAAAAAAAATCACGGTTTATATGTATGCAACCATACCATTTCCCTGGAAAAGGACAAGGTGGAGAGAAGTAAGACAGCCATTCTTAAACTGCTTGAGTTAAGCAAACATGAAGGTCTGACACAGATGGAGGAGAAGGCAGGGAAGATGACTTCAGACAAAGAAATGAAGTTCAAGGTATCACACACCATCATTAGAATCTGGCCAGAATCCAAAAGAAAGAAACAGAACATTAAAAAAACTCAAATTAAGATTTTCTGAATCACCACCCAGGTGTGTGCAAAACCAAGGAAACTTATGACAACTCAAGTTCATAAATGTTGTGATCTTAAAATTTCACATTCTTTATGAACAAGAAAGTTTAGTCCTATCTCCTATATATTAGTTAATAAGTTGATTTTGGATGTTAATATATTTCATGCATATTTATTTTTAAGAATTTGCACTAATTTCAAAACCTTAAGAAACTGTCAAAATAGTGAGAATTAAAATGCAAGTTATGACGTCAGAAACACATTTTCATAAGTCATAATTTGTAGCACTGTCAGTGGATGATCACTGTAGAAGATACAGACCTATTTGGAAGGTTTAGAAGTCTGTGAATACGCTGCAGGAATTACTCTTCATGCATCATGTAATTTCCACTGGGAATCAGAAACGTCATCATTTATTTATTTAGTTATATTAGATACAAGTATAACGTTGAATAATTTAATATTTTAAACCTCATTAGACCAAAATCAGTCTAAAAATGTCTGAATTGTTACTTAATGTGAATGCAGTGGCACATAGATCCATGTATTTCAGGAAGTGACACATTGAGACAAATTAAAAAAGAAATCCCCTCAGTGCTAACAATGGCAGCCATCAGCATTCACTTCTGAGACACTCTCCAAAAGCATTCCTACAGCAGCGAGGTGAGTGTGTGTCTGATTAGCTGCCTGTACTTGTGTTTCTGCCTGCGCTGTAACCCACCGTGGCAGATTACACATTCTTTGTGAAACCCTGAGGAAAATGGCTCTAACCAATAGGATCTCAGTGCAAATGAAAAGTACAAATTGAGGTTAAACAAACTACAGTGCCTACAACATACAAGATACCAAAGAAGAGTTTTTCAAATAAATTTGTGCAATCCACAGACATTTATTAAAGTATGTAGAGAACATTCAAGGATAACTCTGCCCACATGAAAAGAAAAGGCCACAGAGTTCCAATTTAGGGAAAGAGGGAGATCAATAATGAGATCATAGGCAATGGTGGAGACAAGAGTTCAGAATCATGATATAGTAAGGGGTGTAGTCATTTTCACTGTTAATAACACAGAAGGACATATGGGTCAAAATATGGGAGGGTACTTTCTCTGTCTAAGTTACATTCCAGAAAACTGATAGGTATATCACTTTATTCCCTTGTTTCTAAAGCCTGAAAATTACAATATATATGCATATATAAATTCTTGTATATGTATATGTTATGTATATGCCACTTATATATTCATATATCTCAAAATGACAATAAATATTTCTCTTTCAATTATTGAAAACCAATGTAGACCAATTGTGGGCAGTACAAATCAGGGTATTTGTTCAAAATTTTGATATTTGTAACTAGTGTTTTGTTCTGAAAGTTTCATGAGCATGACTGTTTAAAACTGGTATGAATGAGAAAGATAACAATAGATGTACCAATGTGGCTGGAAGAATGATCATATACATTCACAAGGAAGTATAGGCCACAATTAATGGCAAGATTCATATAAATACTGTTAAATGGAAAACCGAAGCAATTGAATATCCAATATCAAATGTTCATACTCAAAACTATACATAGGAATAGCTTATACACATATATGCATGTAATAATTTTTTAAAGAGCCCATGATTTTGAAGGTCAGAAGCCAGTTATATTGGGAGATTTGGAGGTAAGGAAGGGAACAAGAACTGATCCAATTACATTATAATTTCAAAAACTAAGGAAGGAATAAAAATTTTAAAACAAGTATCCAAATACAAAATTGAGGCTGCAAGATAATACTTTTGGCTATGAAGTGTGAAGCTGCTCACAAAGGGCATATGTATAAAGTAGAAGAGAAAAGCCATAAAAATCCACATTGTGAAAGAGAATATTCATATGACACATGAATTTATATCACACTATTGATATATGTTATATTTCTAGGGTTGGTTGATCTACTAAGACATAACAAAACAACCACACTTATAAGGAGGGAATGTTAATCTTCTCATACATTTCCAGAGAAAATACCAATTTTAGTTTGGAAGGATAATAGTCAACATGTACAACAGGATCTGCTACATGAAAAAAATGGCTGTGCCAGGGAAGAATCACAGCAATGTGTATTGTCTGAGTTTGATATCAGCACACACACGTTTGGAGGTGATTACATTCTTCCCCAGATGGTTTTTCCCCTACATGAGTGCAGTCCTACAGAGAAAAAGCTGTGGTAAAAATGCTTCACAAACTTTGTGCCATGTGCAGTCCACAGGACTAAATAATGTTGTTCCTAAAAATAAGTTACGTTATCTGGAAATTGATTATACTTTTAATGTTCATATATCATATTATGTGAACAGTTAGGATAGCTTATAGTAAAATCTAGGTAGAAATATGGACCACAGAAAAATCAATGTTGTGGAGCGAAATTCCTGTCCATAGCTTATAAGTTTTGTAATCTTCATAATTAAGATGATTCTCTCTATACATGTAAAAATTCAGATACAATTGAAAAGAGGCAAAGAAACAGAGTCTTGAGAGAGGGCACATTCTGTCTTGAAAACACATATTCACTTTCACACTATAATGAAGGATGTGATTGGAAGTCTTGCATAAATGTTTCATATTTGAGGAACATATATTTTAGTACCCCTACTTCTATGAAAAAAAACTGGGAAAGGTGTTGTACCATGATAAATATTTAGGACAGAAAGGAAAAGGGGAAGCACACATTATTAATCTTTTGTAGTAGCAAAAATATTTCCTTAACACAAACTTAATTGGACTTTATTTATGACAACCAAAATCACATTAATCTCTCATCTGAACACATCCAAGAAAATGAGAAAAAATGTATTAGAAATGCATGGAGTAAACTTGTAAAAGGGAAAATATGTCTGAGCATAAAATATTGGCAATTAATTAATGAAAAACATTGAAGACAGAGATGTTTTGACAACAAAGAAGCAAACCCACTACTAAATCCATCATGCTTACTTCTCAAGTAGTGGCATGTAAAGCTTGCCACCTAGTGACTCTCCCATCACATCACACAATAAGAACAGTATTTGGTGGAATACCTTCTTTTCACACGAAGACACATGGACTTCTTCTAGAGTGCCCTAAGAAATCAGGTCAAACTTTCATGAACCCATACTTCCTCTGAAGTCCTAACATGAGAAATATGTGGCTATAAAGGAATAGCCAAGAATGATTACAAGATTGCAATTATCATATTTGGAAGCAATAATCAATTAACAAGAAGTGACCTTTTTATGACATTTGAGAAAAGAAAATAAGTATACAGTAACATACAACTAAATAAGAAATTTTTGATTAGATGTAAGTTTATCATGATAAAAATATGAAGTATGGAATTTTGAATAAACATACTACCTGGGCCATATACAGTATGAAATCTGAAACAGGTTAAATGAGTAATGATACTTACTTTATGTACATGTCACTAAAAGAATATGGCTCATATGAGTGTGGAACTTTGTTGCCCGTGAAGTAAGAATGAATTGGGAAAAATACACCAATGTCCACATCTCCTTTATGATGAAAATCTTCTTTGATTCTATAATAACACTCAGAAGAGTCATAGGCCCATATATGACAGGAATTAAACAAGATCCTCATAACAATAACCAAAAGAAAATACACTACTAACACACATGTCTTCCCAGACATAAGTTTGATGGAAGCTGATCTTACACTGTCCAGCGAGTATCTACTTAGCCAACTTGTCTGTGTCCACATGCACTTCTAGCTTTGTTGATGAGCGAGGCTATCACAGTATTCACTTTGAGTACTGTCTTATACCTCATTTGTTGCCTTTGAGAATTCTGGAACTCTTTTTTCCTCAGGCACTGCATCTGAGGCCCTGTATTCAGGTGAAAAAAACATGCTGGAACATATCTTTGTAGTTTTCTTCTGTACCTGGAGGCACCATGATTTCAGTTAAAACAACAGGTATTAAGAGATCAGGGATGAAGTCCTCTTTGACTAATTTGGCCACAAGTGTGAAGCAAAAATATTTTCACATGAAAACAGCTGAAGTTGGGGTAAACAAGCTTCATCAGAGGATGATATTTTAAGTGTAGTGGGAAAAAGAAAGGTACAAAATCCCATGATGGATGAAACCCCATCTAAATGATTGCAATGTTATGATTTCTCAAAGTTAAGAAAACCAGTGGATCCTAACTTGTTAAGTATCTGTGTCTCAGATTATTATCTCCTATGATATATCTACATATGTATCTACATCTATATACATCTAGTGATCAATATATAATGTGCATAGCCAATACATTCCTTTAGGTCACACTTTGAGAAAATTAATATTTATTTAGTTTCAAATGGGCCACATAATTTAGAAATGAAGATTCATGTCAGATTGTGGCTTTGTGCTACTGCATTACTGCTGTTCTCGTTACTCCTCAGGAAATCATTGAGTGGGTATTCTATTCCAGACCTGCATCTAGCAAAGTGGACTTACCTACTTTTTGAGTTCAGAGAACATGAAGGTGTCGAAAAAAATCCTTCTCTTTTCTGTGTGAAGTATAATAAATTTTAATCCTCTAAATTCTGAAGTTTCTAGCACATTTCCTATCAATAAGTGATAAATCTCATCATTACCTTTTGCTAGGGGACCTGGCAGACCAGTATAGTGTCTTATGTGTGTTGTATATATGAGATCCAATCTTTTTGTGATAGTTTCCTGCAATTGTATAAACAGTGAAGTTAATTCCATATCATCAGGAATAAATTCAGTGTTCTCAATGTGTAAGACAATTGACTCTGCATATTGAGAGTCAGTACCTATATTGAGAGACTCTGGAAAATCCATAAATACCTTGAGAATGGCATACAACTCTGTATTTTGTACACAGTTGTAAGGGCTTTGAATTTCTTCAGTTATATTTCATGATTTATAACCTGCCTTTCCTGACTTGTATACATCTGTGTAGAGTGCAGGAACTGCAGTAATTGGCATTTTACTCACAATAAGTGGAATGATGTGCCGCACCCGCTACGCAGCCTGTGTCCGAGAATGTGCAGAGGGTGTCGGGGATTGACAACACAGAGACTTGTTCAACGGTGTAAAAAAAAACTTTAAGCAGGCCCCAAAAAGGTTCAAGAAAACTTCCCAAGTAAGGCCTCACTCCAGAAAAGCTTCTGCTCTCTCCCTAACTGTGGCTGGTTCTGCTCTGACACCAGAAACTGATTTGGGTGTGTCTGAAGAGGCGGTTATTCTTTTGACAAGGCAAGGTCAGGCCAGTTCCTGTGGGCCAGCCCTTTTCAGGAACTTATTGCCCCGGGCATTGTATTGTTTTTTAGTAAACATGTTTTTAGTAAACATTGTCTTACAGCTGCATACTCCCAGGCTGATGGGGAAGTGGGTCTCTGCTCAAGGTCTGGTGTCCCCACAATGATCCAAATTGTTTTCCCTATGAATGTGAATCTCACTGTTTTGGGACAGATGTTAGTGATTGCTCTCAAAAAGTTACTGCAATTCCTTTGGCAATATTAATTATCCTTCCATACTCAGGAAATGTCTTTATTATTTAATGGTCCAATAATTTCGGTTGGGTTCCTTCCAGTTAATTGATGAAACCTTAATTTTCCTTTTAAAATCAAATCAGATATCTTTTCTCGATATGTCTTCAGTTTTTTATTCTGATTATGCGACAGAAATATCCATTCTTATATGGTATCTTCCTTTTGCATCAAAATCCCTGAGGTGGCCGTGCGTTGGTGGCACATGCCTTTAATCCCAGCACTCGGGAGGCAGAGGCAGGCGGATCTCTGTGAGTTCGAGACCAGCCTGGACTACCAGACGAGTTCCAGGACAGCCTCCAAAGCCACAGAGAAACCCTGTCTCTAAAAACCAAAAAAAATCCCCTGAGGTCTATTCTCTAGATGGTAAAATAACTAGAATGCAGTCTAATTTTGTATCCACATGGTTCGCATATGCCTCTGGTATTCTCTTTTCTATCCATTGTAATTTTTTTCAGCCTCAACTGACAATATTTGTGGACTGTTTAAGTCCTTGTCTCCTTTTGGAGCCATTTTTAGGTGTTTTAAATCATACCTGTCTACTCCAATAATTGTCTGTAGTTGAGAAATCTCTCCAAGTAGAGTTTGAAGATCAGTAAGCATCTGGTAACAGTCTCTCCTGATCTGTACTTTTTGTGGTCTAATTTTCTGTAAATCTATATTATAACCCAAATAGTTAACAGAATCTCCTGTTTGCACTTTTTTCAGAGACAATCTGTAATCTTCAGTGAGGTAAAATATCCTTTACTGCCTTAAACAAATTTTCCAATGATCCCTCTTTTGAATTATCCAGCAGTATGTCATCCATATAACAGTAAATTAGGAATTGTGGAAATTGTTAGCAAATTATTTCTATAGGTTTTTTTGCAGAAAATACTGACAGAAATATTTAACAGTCCCTGTGGCAAAACCTCCCATAGAAATCTCCTAACTGGTTCAGAATTGTTACAGATAGGCACTGTGAAGGCAAATTGTTCCCTACATTTGTTTTGTAAAACGTATAGTGAAGAAGCAATCTTTTAGATGAATTACTTCAATTGGCCATCCATTAGGTATCAGAGAAGGTAATGGCATCCCAGGTTGCAGAAAGCCCATAGCCTGAATTACTTTATTGCTGGCTCTCACATCAGTAAGAATTCTCCCTGTACCAGACTCCTTTTAGGTAGCAAATATATGAGAATTCCATTTACTTATAGATTCTTTAATATGTCCAGCATTTAGCTGTTCCTTAACCAATTTTTCTAAATCCTCTAGCTTCTCAGATGTCATAGGCCATTGGCCTACCCAGACAGGTTCATCTGTTAGCCATTTTAAGGGTAGTGCTTTTGGTTCCTCTGTAGGTTTTGTTGTAGCATCCTGTTTCTGTAGCAACTGTATGCTTGGCATTGGTTTTCTGTACTGTCATACAATAATTTTTCTATCACTAAGAGCTTTTTATGATTCATATCTGATACAGAAGGAATGCTAGTCTGGGTATTCCATTGCTGCAATAGATCATGACCCCAGAGATTTATAGCAATGTCTGTCACATATGGACTCAGTCTTCCTCTTCGAACTTCTGGCCCTATACAGTCAACTCATCTCGTTCTTTGTTTTACTTAATATAAGGATCCAATCCCTAAGAATTGAACATTTACTTCTTGTACAGAATATTTTGGATGCACAGAGTCTTGAGTTATAATAGTAACATCTTCTCCGATGTCCATCAAGCCTATCAGTGGAATGTTATTTACCTGCACTCTTGCTCTGTAGACCAGGCTCTGGTCTGGAACTCACAGAGATCCTCCTGCCTTTGCCTGGGATTAAAGGCATGCACCACCACTGCCCTTATCTGCACTCTTAATTTTGGTCTTTTTTCATGTATAGAAGTCTGCCAAAGTATACATTTCTTGTTTCTTCCAGGTATGATTGGTTCATCGTTAGGAAATAATATATCATCCAGAGGCTATTATTCTTTACAATAAGCAGTGGATCTCCTAATTTACTTGGGAGAGTTAGTCTTTTGCAGTGATTGGGAATGACCAAAACACTTTGGACTCGAGGAGTTTCCCAATTGTAAAGGGCTACCTTGCTTCTCTGTTATCTACCCGCATTCATTGGTCCAGTGTCGGCCTTTGCCACATCTCCTACTTAATCCAGAAGGCTGAGGTCTTCTGTTTGAATCATTCCTAGGAGGAGCATTATATCTAGTAATGCTTTGCCTACAATTTCTACTTTGGTGTCCTATTCTACCACAGTTAAAGCATCTAGAATTCTGATGTCATTTAAATTCCTGGAGATTGCGTCTCTACCCAATCTCCTCATGGTAAACACATTTGGCATCTTGGTTCTTCTTCAAACCTTTAGTAATTGCCTCTCCTACACAAGCTTCTGTATCTTGATCTTTATACTCAATATTAGCTGTAAGTGAGACCCATTACTCCAAAGGTGCTGTTCTGAATTTTAATGGCCAAAGAACCTGTTTGTGTTGTTGATTTGCATTCTCATAAGCTAGAGATTCTATGAGGATTTGCATAGCATCTGAGTCAGTTACCTTTAATTCTATTTCGCTGGACAGACTTTGTAATAATTCAGTACACCTTTCTGTTGGTACTGGTACCATCTTGATGTAAGGTTCTATTTCCTTTCCTGTCTCATGAACCTTATTGAAAGCATTCCTAGCTGCTGTATGGCATAAAGGCCATATGTGTTCATCATATTCAGCCTTAGCCTCTAGGTCATCATAGAATTTATCTTGGAGAGCTTCATAACCTTTCTTTAGGCCTTTAAGCTCCAGGGCCTTTGCTTGCTCCCTCCATAAAGCTCTCCATCATATTTGAGACAAATTTTCTAGTACAGCTGAGACCAATTGACTCCAATCCATTGGGGTCACCCTATTCACACTTGCCCAAGAATTCAATAATCCCTGAAATTTTTATTTATTTATTTATTTTTAAAAATTTTAAATAGCTTGTTTTACATGTCAATCCCAGTTCCCTCTCCCTCCCCTCCTCCAGCACCCCTCACCATCCCCCCATCCTCCCACCCTATTGCCAATCCTTCTGCATAGGGGATATCTAGAGTCAATCATTTCTTTCAAGGAAGGGTCCAGGCACTTCCCTAAGAGTCCAGGCAGAGAGAGCAACCCTCTTTGGGTTGCGGACACACAATGTCTGTTAGTATTCGAGGGATAAACACTGATCCACTGCTAAGGACCCCATAGGTAGCCCAGGCCTCCTCATTGACTCTCACATTCAGGGGGTCTGGATCGGTCCCATGCTGGCATCCCAGCTGTCAGTCTGGGGTCCAAGAGCTCTCCCCTGTTCAGATCAGCTGTCTCTGCTGGTTTTGCGAGCCCATTCTTTGCCAATTTGCTCTTCACTCCTCTCTGTCATTGGTTTCCTTGGGTTCTGTTCAGTATTTAACTGTGGGTGTTTGCCTCTGCTTCCATCAGTCATTGGATGAAGGCTCCAGGATGGTTATAGACATCAAGTTCACTATCAGGAATAGGCATTCGAGGTGGTCTCTACACTATTGCTTAGCTTGCCAATTGGTGTCATCCATTTAAATCACTAGAGCTCACAATGGTGCCTGATCTGTCTTCTAACCTATGATTCCCTCTTCCCCCTATCCAACCCCCACAGTTGGCCTTCCTGTTCCTCCACATCCTACTCTCTCTTCCACTTCTCCCCCTCTCTATTTCCCAGGTCACCCTCCCCCCACCCCTCACCGTGTTACCCATCTGTTCAGAGGATCTTGCCTCATTTCTCTTCTCTTGGGTACCATGTATATCTTTTTGTTCTTTCTTGTTTCCCAGACTCTCTGTCAGTGGAACTGCAGACTGGCACTCTCCTGATCCATGGTTAAAATCCATATATGAGTGAGTGCATACCATGTTTGTCTTTTTGTGACTGGGTTACCTCACTCAGGATGGTTTCTTCCAGTGCTATCCATTTACCTGCGAATTTCAAGATTATATTGTTTTTTTTTTGGCTGAGTAATGCTCCACTGTGTAAATGTACCACATTTTCTCTATCCACTCTTCAGTTGAGGGGCATCTAGGTTGCTTCCAGGTTATGGCTGTTAAAAATAATGCTGCTATGAACATAGTGGAGCAGATGCCCTTGTTGTATGAATTTGCCTCCTTTGGATATATGTCTAAGAGTGGAATTGCTGGGTGTTGTGGTAGATTGATTCCCATTTTCCTGAGGAATCTCCACACTGCTTTCCAAAGTGGCTGTATGAGTTGGCACTCCCACCAGCAGTGGAAGAGGGTTTCCCTCTCTCCACATCCTCTCCAGCATAAATTGTCTTTGGTGTTTTTGATTTTAGCCATTCTGACAGGAGTAAGATGGTATCTCAGAGTTGTTTTGATTTGCATTTCCCTGATGGGTAAGGATGTTGAGCACTTTCTTAAGTGTCTGTTGGCCATTTTAGCCTCCTCTATTGAGAATTCTCTGTTTTGTTCTCTACCCCACCTTTTGATTAGATCCTTTGGTGTTTTGGAGACTTGCTTCTTGAATTCTTTGTAAATTTTGGAGATTAGCCCTCTGTCAGAGGGCTTAATAAAATAGAAGCAGTCATCAAAAGTCTCCCAAACAAAAAAGCCCAGGCCCAGATGGCTTCAGTGCAGAATTCTACCAGAAATTCAAAGAAGAGTTAACTCCAATACTCCTCCTCAATGTATTCCACACAAAAGAAGCAGGAGGCTCACTGCCAAACTCTTTTTACGAGGCTACAATTACCTTGATACCCAAGCCATACAAAGACACAACTAAGAAAGAAAACTATAAACCAATTTCCCTCATGAACATCGATGCAAAAATACTCAATAAAATACTAGCAAACCGGATTCAAGAACACATCAGAAAATTCATCCACCATGATCAAGTAGGCTTCATCCCAGGAATTCAGGGATGGTTCAACATTAGAAAATCTATCAATGTAATCCACCATATAAACAAACTGTGAAAGAAAAAAACACATGATCATCTTACTAGATGCCGAAAAAGCCTTTGACAAAATCCAGCACCCCTTCATGATAAAGGTCCTAGAGAGATCAGGGATAACAGGAATATACCTGAATATAATAAAAGCAATAGCAATATACAGTAAACCAACAGCTAACATCAAACTAAATGGAGAGAAACTCAAAGCAATTCCTCTAAAATCAGGAACAAGAGAAGGCTGTCCACTCTCTCCCTATCTCTTCAATATTGTACTTGTAGTCCTAGCTACAGCAATAAGACAACAAAAGTAGATAAAGGTGATACAAATAGGAAAAAAAGAATCAAACTTTCACTATTTGCAGATGATATGATAGTTTACATAAGTGACCCGATAATCCCTGAAATTAATGGAGTGAATAACTTAAGAAACAATGGCTTGTTTGATCCACTTAAGGTCCTTCATGAGTATTGTTTCTCACTAATAAGCAGCAGAATCCTTAGGAAGACTCTTTGTTGCTGGTTTTTCAGACATAGATACTGGGAAGTCTATATGAGATGGCATAACAAGCTAAATAAGATCTTCCCATCATCTGAGAGGTGAAAGTAAACCTCTGTTATGATCTGTTGTTGATACATCTGAATCGGATGTATCAGATTGTAAGTCAACTCAGACCAGCAATCTAGTGATCACCTTTTTTTTGAGTGATTGAATTTTCTGGCTCGTAAGGACATCATAGAGTCTGCTGTTTCTTAGATTCATCATTTATATGTGATTCCATGCATTTAATGTTTACATCCTTAGATATTATCTGAACGGCATGTAAGTTGCCTTCTAAGAACAGTGTTCTATCTGCTACCTGGTCATTCACCTCAGACATGGAATGAATTGTTTCAATATGTTCACCTATCTGCTGTTCTAGTCTTTGTGTTCTAATAATTGAGTTATCAGACATGGATGTTTCTGCCAGTTTGATAGTGTCCTCCTGAATGGATTCTATTTTGGCCATTGGGGCAATAGTTTTAAGTTCTGAGTTACTCATCTTGTTTGACATTTCCATGTTGACCTCAAGATTTTGAATTTTTGTCTCTAATTTTCCAATAGTTTGCACAACTTCCCTGTTTTCAGCCCTATGATCAAGCTCTTTCTTCCAGGATATTGTGTGGATTATGAAGCTAATGGTTAGGATTAGACAGAAATATATTTGGTGCATGTTTATAACCCTCTCCAAAGATTTAAGTCATGTAATAATCAGTGAGATTCCTAACATTTTGCATTGTAAGATTATCTGCCATGGAATTAAGTAGGTATTCTTATCATCAGCTTAAACTACCAGAAGGCAATCTCACCTCTAATGATATATATATTGATGGGCGTTTTGGGCTATACCAGATCTTGATGACCATGATAAATGTTTTAAAGAGCAGAGGCTGCTATGTTGCTGTAATGTGGGATAGGATAAGACAAACTGTATCTCATTTAAGTAACTTTTGTTAACTTGATATCCCTAGTTATGTAGCAGACCCAAGGTATCGTGAGAAAAATAAAACTGATTTCATTTTTTGTTTGTTATGTTTTGAGACAGGTTTTCCTGGGTAACAATCCTGCCTGTTCTGGAAATAACTGTCTAGAACAGAGTGGCCTTAAATCCACAGAGGTCTACCTGCCTTTGACCCCTGAGGACTGGGTTTAAAAGTGTGCATCCACCACTACCTGTAAATAGAACTTGTTTCCATAGTTTCTTGTACTGCCAGATCTGGTCATCCACATTTCAGGCCCAAATAGACACAATAAGACTCATATTAATATTAAACATTGGCTGATAATTAGGGCTTCTTACTGGCTAGCTTGGTCTTCATTATTAACCCATTTCTATTATTCTATGTATTTCCATGCGATCTGATACCAGAGAAGGTTAAAGACCTGATTATCTTTCCTCAGTTACATGGCTTCTCCTTGCATTGTCTCTGCTCATCATTTGAATATTTCTCCTTATCTCTTAGTCCCACCTACCTTCCTGCCTCTATTGGTCAAACAGTGTTATAGTCATAAACCAATAAGAGAAAGATATATACAGAAGGACATCCTCCATCAAAACTAACTTTTTAAATTAATGTATCATTCTACTACCTTGACTAATTTGTTTAATATAGAGGCCCTTCTTCTCTAACCCAAGTCTCTGTCATGTGAAGTCCACATGACTGTTATTTGCTCCACTATATGCTTTTGAACTGCCATGCTTTCTTCCTCTATGTCATGCATACTATGTTATTAAGGCAGTTGATGCTAGGAAATCATATTTTTGGGACCTAGAAAAATCTGTATAATTTAAAGCACAGGGCTACAAAGGAAGAAAATAAACTTAGAGTGACAGTCAGACACTTGATGCCAAAATCAATATTTTAAAATTGTTTTTGGCCCTCATCCCAGCATGCCTTCCAGTGACTGGGGAAGGCCACAGCACTTTCCATCCTGGCGGGAGCCAAACAGGCCAGATTCCAGGTCTTCTCTTCCACCAACAAGACCAGGGGACCAGATGGTCCAGTGGAACCAGCTAAAACAGACCCTGCATCCAGGCCTGCATTCAAGTGCCTAGTGATTGCCTTGGAACTGGACAGAGCTTCCCATACTGGCAGGAGACAAGCACCCCAGATTCCAGGACTTCTCTTCCACCAACTAGACCAGGAAACCAGCAGATCCAGGTAAAGATGGCCCCACATCCCCGGATGATTTCCAGTGACTAGGGACAGCCACAGAGCTTCCCATCCCAGTGGGAGACACCCAGATCCCAACTCTTCTCTTCCATCAAAGGGACCAGGGGACCAGGTGGGAGGTTAAGCACCCCAGATTCTTGGTCTTCTTCTCAACCCACGAGACAAGAACTAGGATGAGGAATAGAAGAACTACCAGAGTATTGGACTTGCTAGGAACCACTAAAAGGGAACTCTGGTCATCTAACCACCAGACCAGTAAGAGGCTCTTTCTGCACCCACTAGAAGAAGAGATGGGAAAGAAACAATACAAAGACATACTCAGCAAAAGAAAAACAAATATGACACCACCAGATTCTAGAGACTCCTCACCAGTAAGACTCCAACATTCCAATGCAAATGAAACAGGACAGAATGACCTTAAAACCAACTTCATGTAAATGATAGAGGCCCTAAGAGATGATATAGGAAAACCCCTCAAAAATTGGAAGAAAAAGTAAACCAAAAATGCAATCACTATAGATGGAGAAAACACGATATTCTATGAAAAACTAGATTCATGCAATATGTATCTACTAACCCAGCCCTACAGAAAGTTTTGGGAGGAAAACTCCAACCCAAGGAAGTTAACTAGAACCAGAAAAACATAGGCATCAGATAATCCTACTTTACCAACAGCCAAAAGAACAAAGAGGTGGAATTCCACACATAATGCCACCACCAACAACCATTCCTGTAAAGAGAAGCTTTTTCTTGTGCTAGCTGCTTTGTTTTATCCCCCGCCAGCAGCCTGGGCTCTGCTGCATTGTAGTCCCCAAATAAACACACAGGAGGCTATATTAATTATAAAGCTGTTGGCCTTGCATATTTCTTACTGGCTAGCTCTGACTTAAGTAATTATCCCATAATTGTTAATCTCAGTATTTCTCTTACCAGCCAATAGTTCCGGGCTTTCTATCCCATGGCGGTTACATCTCGAACTCTTTGTGTTTTTCCTTCCCAGAATCCTCCTGGACTCCTAGTCCCTCCTATCTCGATTCCTATTGGATCAACAGTACTTTATTGACAGATGTACGGGACTTCCCCCATCATCTCCTCTTTTCTGTTTAAACAAAAAGAAAGGTCTTAACTTTAACATAGTGAAATTGTATACGACAGAACAGTTAACAAGTAAGAACATAGTTACAATATTTTAGCAAGATTTAAAGAAAATATCATCCATCCCATACTTGTGAGTCCAAAGTTCTATATGTAGCTTATCTTTTATCATAACGAAGGAAAACTTTAATTATAACTATCTGTCTTCAACTCCATCAAAGACCACAGAAGGATAATATATGAACACTAGGATTGACAGAGACATCTTACTGCCTGGCCAGTCACCCGAAGTTCCTCTGTAACGTTGGGGCATCCATCTTCAGCCCATAGGCCACAATGTATCCAGAAGATTTCTCAGCAAACAAGAAATTTCAAACTGTCCATCTGCATTGGCAGTCTGTCAGTCATTTTTCTTTGTCCTGCAGAAAGTCTCATAGACTCTTCCATGAAGCAGGAACCTTGTAAGACTGAGTTCAGCAGTCACTTTTCTGTGGGTCCTGCATGTCCAGATTATACAACAACAGTCAAACAGTACAGGCAAGAGCAGTTTCTTGCCCAAATGGCTAATGTTGCCATGTTGAAAGCAAACTCCATAACAAGTTTCTTTGATGCCCATCTTCCTCTCAGACGTAATTGGTGCTGCCAGGGGCAGACATTTCTCATTGTCAAGAAAAACCCTAAACCATTTTAAATGCCATTTTCTGAAGGTCTTTGAAAGGTTTGAAGACTGTCTATCTATCTCAAATATATTTCTGTATATCTAGAAAACCTAACTTACCTAACTATAAAATTTGACTATTACTAGTAAATATCTATAGTCTGTATTCAATTATGTATTATGTTTTAAAAGATCAGTATAAGCACAATACTTAATCAAGAGGAGAAATATACACATCTCAAAATTGACCTTGAATTTGTATCAATAAATGATACACAATACCCATACAATAATTCCCTTTTTTACCATTAAAAAGAGATCGGCTGTGATCATTAGCCAATTATAAACAATCCTATTTAAATGATAAGAAAGATTTATAAACAAGATGGGAATTAGGACGTCGCTCATTCCAAACTGCTTCGTGCTGGTAGGGGGCGCTGTTCATACCATGGGGATCATGACAAAACTCAGAAACCTGTTTAAGTCCTTATTTTCGGGGTCTGTAAAGCTGCATCATCTTAGCTGTCTCAATTGTTGTAACATCTGGTCCACTGCTTCTGGGGGTCTTGGTTCGTCAAACCACAGAAGCCTGGAAGGAATTCTCAGCTTTTCATTTTCTGTAGAAACATAAGTAAAATCTCCTTTCCCAAGTAACATATCATTATACTTAAATTTTGAAGTCAAGGCATTTTTTAAAGATATAAGTTGAATTAATTCAGCAGCATTTATAATCAAGTGTACTTTAGCATTTGTTCCTTCATTAGCAATGAAAAAACTGAAAAACACAATAGCGTACAGTATCCAGACTCTCTGTGTATTTTCCATCTTTGTGTGGCTTATTTATTTATCTATTATTACTTTATTTATTTTACTTTTATTTATTTTTCTCTGAGACAGGGTTTCTCTTTGGAAATCAGCCTGCCTCTGCCTCTGGAGTTAATCCTACCGGCGTGAGCCACCACAACGCCGGCTTTTGTATTTATTTACCACTTTGGCGTTTCATTTTCTCTCTCAATCTCACGTATATTTTTAAACACACTGTAAACCTTTAGAGGCTTTCCTTTATCCAAGTGTGACTTTACAGTAAATCTTTATGTTTTTCTGGCCACGTGTCTTATCTGTAAAACCGCGGCTGTTTTAAACTGCCTTTTTTTTCAAGATGGCAGGTGTAAGCGTGATTCCAGCTTACCGCCTCAGTCCATGCTGACATCCAGAAAAAGATGCCACTTCCAGCTGTACATACACCCCTTTTAATCGTTTGCAGATTCTCTTAAAACAACTTTGGGAGACTTCAACACCCCACTCTTACCACTAGACAGGAATACCAGACAGAAAATCGAAAAAGAAACAAAGGGTCTAATAGAATTAATGACCCAATTGGGATTAACAGACATCTATAGAACATTTCATCCACATAAAAAAGAATATAGCTTCTTCTCACCACCACATGGAACCTTCTCAAAAATTGACCACATACTTGGCAACAAATTAAACCTCAGAAGCTACAAAAAATTGGAATAACTCCAAGCACATTTTCAGACAACCATGTGTTAAAATTAGAATTCAATAACAACACACACACACACACACACACACACACACACACAAAGGCCAGGCAGTTGTGGCACACGCCTTTAATCCCAGCACTTGGGAGGCAGAGGCAGGCGGATCTCTGTGAGTTTGAGGCCAGGATGGACTGATAGCCTGCAAAACAATAAAGAGAAACCCTGTCTCATAAAAACCAAAAAAAAAAACAACACAAATTACAGAAAACCTACAAACTCATGGAAATTGAATAATGCACAACTGCACCATTCCTGGGTCAAAGAAGAAATAAAAAAGAAATTAAAGACTTCCTAGAATTCAATGAGAATGAAGACACAACATAACCAAACCTATGGGACACTTTGAAAGCAGTGGTAGAGAGGAAGTTCATAGCACTAAGTGCCCACATGAAGAAACTAGAGAATAGTTATACTAGAGAATTAACAGCACAGCTGAAAGCTCTAGAACACAAAGAAGCAAACTTTCCCCAGGAGGAATAGATGCCAGGAAATAATCAAATTGAGGGCTGAAAACAACAAAGAAGAAACTAGGAAAATAATACAAAGAATCAATGCCATGAAGAGTTGGTTCTTTGAGAAAATCAACAAGATAGACAATCCTTTGTCCAAACAGCAGAGCATGAACATGCAAATTAACAAAATCAGAAATGGAAAGGGGGACATAACAACGGACTCTGAGGAAATTCAGAGAATCTACAGGTCATACTTTCAAATCCTGTACTCCACAAAATTCAAAAATTTAAAGGAAATGGATGACTTCCTAGATAGCTATCACTTGTTAAAATTAAATCAAGAACAGATAAGCAATTTAAATAGACCTATAGCCCCTATGGAAATAGAAGCAGTCATCAAAAGTCTCCCAACCACCGGGAGGTGGTGGCACATGCCTTTAATCCCAGCACTCGGGAGGCAGAGGCAGGCGGATCTCTGTGAATTTGAGGCCAGGCTGGACCGACAGCCTCCAAAACAATACAGAGAAACCCTGTCTCGTAAAACCAAAAAAAAAGTCTCCCAACTAAAAACAACCCATGTCTAGATCACCTCAGTGAAGAATTCGGCCACAAATTTAAAGAACAGCTTACACCAATTCTTCTAAAATTGTTCCACACAATAGAAGCAGAAGGGTCTTTGCCAAACTCTTTCTATGAGGCTTCAATAATCTTGATCCCCAAGCCACACAAAGACACAACTAAGAAAGAGAACTTCAGACCAATATCCCTCATGAATATTGATGCAAAATTACTCCATAAAATAGTGGCAAATCGGATCCAAGAACACATCAAAACAACATTCACCATGATCAAGTAGGTTTCATCCCAGGGATACAGGGATGGTTCAAGATATGAAAATCCATCAATGTAATCCACCATATCAACAAGCTGACAAAGAAAAATCACATGATCATCTCACTAGATGCTGAAAAAGCCTTTGACAAAATCCAACACCCCTTCATGATAAATGTCTTGGAGAGATCTGGGATAATAGGAACATACCTAAACATAATAAAAGCTATATACAGCAAACTAACAGCCAACATCAAACCAAATGGATAGAAACTCAACACAATTCCTCTAAAATTAGGAATAAGACAAGGCTGTCCACTTTCTCTATACCTTTTCATTATTGTACTTGAAGTTCTAGCTAGAGCCATATGACAACACAAGGAGATCAAGGGGATACAAACAGAAAAGGAAGAGATCAAACTTTCAGTATTTGCATATGATATGATAGTTTACATAAATGACCCAACGAACTCTACCAGAGAACTCTTACAGATGATTAACACCTTCAGTACAGTGCCAGGCTACAAGATCAACTCAAGAAAATCAGTAGCCATACTATATACAGATGATAAAAGGGCTGAGAAAGAAATCAGAGAAACATCACCCTTTACAACTGCCACAAACAAAATAAAATATCTTGGGGTGACCCTAACCAAACAAGTGAAAACCTGTATCACAAGAAGTTTGAGTCTTTAAAGAAACACATTAAAGAAGCCCTCAGAAAATGGAAAGATCTCCCATGCTCTTGGATAGGTAGGATCAATGTAGTAAAAATGGCAATCCTGCCAAAAGCAATCGACAGACTCAATGCAATCCCCCTTAAAATACCAGCATAATTCTTCACAGACCTTGAAAGATAAATTCTCAACTTTTTATGGAAAAACAAAAGACTCAGGATTGCCAAAACAACCCTGTTCAACAAGGCAATGTCCGGAGTCATCACCATCCCTGACTTCAAGATCTATTATAGAGCTATAGTCCTGAAAACTGCTTGGTGTTGGCACAAAAATAGACAGGTAGACCAATGGAATCGAATTGAAAACCCTGGTATTAACCCACACATGTATGAATATCTGATCTTTGACAAAGAAGCTAAAAATATACAGTGGAAAAAAGAAAGCATCTTCAAGAAATGGTGCTGACATAACCAGAGGCTGGCATGTAGAAGAATGTGGATTGATTCATGTTTATTGCCATGCACAAAACTTAAGTCCAAATGGATCAAAGACCTCAACATAATTCCAGCCACACTGAACCTCTTAGAAGAGAAAGTGGGTGGTACCCTTGAACGAATTGGTACAGGAGACAGCTTCCTGAACATAACACCAGTAGCACAGACAGTGAGATTAACAATTAATAAATGGGACCTTCTGAAACTGAGAAGCTTCTGTAAGGCAAAGCACACAGCAAGACAAAAGGCAGCCCACAGAATGGGAAAAATATTCTCTCACCCCACATATGACATAGGGCTGATCTCCAAAATTTATAAAGAACTCACGATGTAAGTCTCCAAAACACCAAAGAATCCAATTAAAAAGTGGGCTGCAGAACTAACTAGAGAATTTTCAATAGAAGGGTCTAAAATGGCTGATAGGCACTTGAGAAAGTGCTCAACATCCTTAGCCATCCGGGAAATGCAAATTAAAACCATCTCACTCCTGCCAGAATGGCTAAAACCAAAAACACCAATGACAATTTATGCTGGAGAGGATGTGGTAAAAGGGGAACACTTGTCCATTTCTGGTGGGATTGTCAACTTGTTCAGCCACTTTGGCAATCAGTATGGAGATCCCTCAGAAAAATGGGAATAAACCTACCACAAGACCCAGCAACTCCACTCTTAGGCATATATTCAAAAGATGTCCATTCATACATCAAGGATGTCTGTTCCACTATGTTCATAGCAGCATTATTTGTAATAGCCAGAACTTGGAAGCAAACTAGATGCCCCTCAACTGAAGAGTGGATAGAGAAAATGTGGTACATTTACACAATGGAGTACTATTCAGCAGAAAAAAGCAATGGAATCCTGAGATTTGCAGGCAAATGGATGACACTAGAAGAAACCATCCTGAGTGAGGTAACCCAGTCACGAAAAGAGAAACATGGCATGTACTCTCTCACATATGGATTTTAGACATAGATCTGGGGAGTTCCAGCCTACAATCCCATGGCCAGAGAGTCTGGGAAACAGACCCTTTTTTTTATTGGTTGATGGAAGCAGAGGCAGAATCTCATGGCTAAGCACTAAGTTGAACTCAAGAAAGCCAGTCAGAGAGAGGAATTAATTCTGGGCTGGTTTAACTCTCCAGCAACAGCTGATTTGACAAGGGGTAGCTCTTGAATCCCAGGCTGATGCCTTGGGAGTAGCAAAGGTTCATCTCAGGATGAGCTTTTAAGTAACAACAACAAAATATTCTGGGATAACATATTTCAGTTAGGAAGTACAGTTAGCCACAAGTTGAACTCCAAAAACAAAACAAGGTTAGAAATCCTTGTCAGACAAAATTCTCATGGTAGGTAAAAAACTAACAGAGACCTCCAAGTAGTCATTATGGAGCGAATAAGGCACTGGGTAATCCTTAGCTCCAGATGGGGCATATATGTAATACTCAGCCACAGATATCTATGTGACCTTCCAGAGGTTGTAGATAATTATCAGAAAATCATTTTCCAGAAGGAACAGAGCAGTTGTTCATATGAAAGCATCATTTTTGTGAAACCAGACCTGAAAAATTCATGCTAGAAAAATCCCCAAAATGGAGAATAGAATTAATTGTGACATCTACACAATAGCCATGGGGATTTTGTATTTGATAGATTTTGTGACAGTCAGTTATTATCAAAGATATGACCTCCAGTAGGTTTACCACAGTCCAGAGATGGCTCCAGTCCTATGAGTAATTAAAAACCATAAACAGGACTCTATGGGGGAATAAAGAAATAATTTCGAAATTGAGTGAATAGGAAGGTTATCATGTAGGAGTACTTGTGGAAGGACTTATGGTATTGGTTAATATAATACAAACACACTGTATTCCAGTTATCAATAAATTGATACAAATATTTAAGAACCAACAAGAAAGAAGCCAACACAAAAAATGATTAATAAAAGACTTGCATGTACTGGAAGGGATGTGGACACAAAAGTCAACAATAGTGGAAACAAAGAAAAAGTAGTGGAAACCAAGTTTTCTCTCAGATTAGAATTCAGATTTAAATATGTGTTTGCATGTATATGTAAATACCTATGTATATACACATACACAAAAATATAATGTGTAATTTTTGAGGATTTCATACATTTATGTAGTATTGTGAGGACATTATTGTTCATTATCCCTGCTATATTTTCCATGGAAAAGCAGAAGATATACTAAAAGTCTCTAAATACTAAGAAACAGTAAAGAGATGGAAACTTTAATCATCAAATTTGGTTATTCTATGTTGGATCTCTGTTTTTACAATATACAATACATGAAAAATTAAATATAGCTTGTATGTGATATTAAAATATATTGTGCAGCTAGAACTATATATTATTTGACCTTAAAAATAAAAAATCACCATTGTAGATGTGGATCAAAACCATACCATTTGCCTGGAAGTGACCAAGGGGGAGAGGAGTAAGAAAGCCATTCTTAAGCTGCGCGAGTTCAGCAAACATGAAAGTCACACACAGATGGAGAAGACGCCACACGACAGGTAAGTTGGCTTCAGAGAAATAAATGAAGTCCAAGGTATGGCACACCATCTTAGGGCCTGGCCAGAATCCAAAAGAAAGAAATAGAATAGAAAAAAACTCAAATTAATATTTTCTGAATCAGCACTCAGGTATTTGCAAAACCAAGGAACCTTGTGACACACTCAAGTACATAAACTTTGTGATGTGAACATTTCACATTCTTTATATACAGGAAAGTTTAATCCAATCTCCTATACATTAGTTAAAAAGTTGATTTTGGGTGTTAATATATTTTATGCATTTGTATTATTAAGAATTTGCACTAATTTCAAAACCTTAAGAAATTGTCAAAAATAGTGAGAAATAAAAACACAATTTGTTACTCCTCAGAAATTCATTTTTATAAGTCATAATTTATAGTACTGTCAGTGGATGATCACTGTTGAAGACCAGAGTTATATTGGAATGTTTAGAAATCTGAGAATGTACTGTAGGAATTACCATCCATGCATTATGTAATTTCCACTGGGAATCAGTGATGTCATCATTTATTAATTCAGTTAAACTAGATACAAGTGTAACATTGGATAATTGAATATTGTAAACCTCATTAGACAAGAATCAATCTAAAAAATGTCTGAATTGTTACTTAATGTGAATGCTGTGGTAAATAGACCCATGCCTTTCTGGAAGTGACACATTGAAATAATTTTTAAAAGAATTCCCACAGTGCTAACAATGGAAGCCATCAGCATTCACTTCTGTGACACACCCCAAAAGCATTTCTACAGCAGCTAGGTGAGTGTGTGTCTGATTAGCTGCCTGTATTTAACCGGGCATGGCAGATTACACATTCTTGAGGAAAATGGCTCTAACAAATAAGATCTCAGTGCTAACGAAAAGTACAAATCAAGTGTATACAAACTACAGTAGCTACAACATTCAAGACACCAAAGAAGAGCTTTTCAAATCAATTGATGCAAACGACATAGACCTTTATTAAAGGATGTAGAGAGCATTCAAGGAGAACTCTGCCAACATGAAAAGAAAGGCACGGGCTTCAATTTATGGAAAGAGGGAGATCAATTATGAGATCATAAGCAATGGTGGAGAGTTCAGAATCATGATATAGTTAGGGGTGGAGTCATTTTCACTGATAATACACAGAAGAAGGACATACGGGTCAAAACATGGGAGGTTACTTTTTCTGTCTAAGTTAAATTCCAGAAAACTGATAGCTATATCACTTTGTTCCCTTGATTCTAATGCCTGAAAATTACAATATATATAAATTCATGTGTATGTATATGTTATGTATATATCTCTAAATGATAATAAATATTTGTCTTTCAATTATTAAAAAGCAATGTAGACAAATCCTGGTCAGTACAAATCAGAATATTTCTTCAAAATTTTGACATTTGTAATTAGCATTTTGTTTTGAAAGTTTCATGAACATGACTATCTAAACCTGATATGAATGAGGAAGATAATAATAGATGTACTGTGTGGCTTGAAGAATGGTCGTATACCTACACAAGGAAGTATAGGCAATAATTAATGGCAACAGTCATAGAAATACTGTTAAATGGAAAACCAAATCAACTGAATATCCAATATCAAATGTTTGTACTCAAAACTATACATAGGAATAGCTTATACACATATATTCATGTAACAACAATTTTTTAAATAGCCCATGATTTTGAAAGATAGAAGCCAGTATTATTAGAACATTTTGAGGTAAGGAAGGGAACAAGAACTGATCCAATTACATTATAATTTCAAAAATTAAGGAAGGAATAAAAATTTTAAACAAGTATCCAAATACAAGATACTTTAAAATGAGCTTCAAGAAAATTCTTTTGGCTATGAAGTGTGAAGCTTCTCACAAAGGGCATATGTATAAAGTAGAAGAGAAAAACCATAAAATCCAAATTATGAAAGAGAATATTCAGACGACACATGAATTTATATCACACTATTGATATATGTTATATTTCTAGAGTTGGTTGATCTACTTAGACATATCGAACCAACCACATTATAAGTTTTGGGAGGGAATGCTCACCTTCTCATACATTCCTAGAGAAAATACCAATTTTAATTTGGAAGGATAATAGTCAACATGTACAACAGGATCTGTAACATGAAAAAAAATATGGCTGTGCTAGGGAAGAATGGTAGGAATGTGTATTGTCTGAGTGAGTTTGATCTCAGCACACACATGATTGGTCTCAGCACACACAGATGGTCTTTCCCCTTCATGTTTGCAGTCCCACAGAGAAAAGGCTGTGGTAAAAATGCTTCAGAAAGTTTGTACCATGTGCATTCCAAAGGACTAAGTGATGTTGTTCCTAAAAAATAAGTTACATATCTGGAAATTGATGTATATTTTAAATGTTCATATATCATATATTGTGAACAATTATGATAGCCTTATAGTAAAATCCAGGTAGAAATTTGGGCCACACAAAAACCAATGCTGTGGAGCAAAGTTCCTGTCCATAGCTTATAATCTTCATAATAAAAATGATTCTCTCTATACATGTAAAAATGCAGATACAATTGAAAAGAGACAAAGAGACAGAGACTTAGAGAGAGGGCACATTCCCTCTTGAAAATACATATGCATTTTCACACTATAATAAAGGATATGATTGAAAGTCTTGCATAAATGTTTCATCTTTGAGATACATACACTTTTTGTACCCCTACTTGTATGAAAAAAATTGGGAAAGTTGTTGTACTATAAGTATTGAGGACAGAAAGGAAAAAGGGAAACACACACTATTAATCTTTTGTAGTAGCAAAAATATTTCCCTACCACAACTCAGTTGGATTTTATTCATAACAACCAAAATCACATCAATGTGTCATGTAAACACACCCAAGAATATGAGAAAAATGTATTAGAAATTCATGGAACAAACTTGTGAAAGGGAAAATGTATCTTAGAATAAAAGATTAGCAAATAGTTAATATAATTAAAAACATTGAAGACAAACAGAGGTGTTTTGGCAACAAAGAATCATACCTACTACTAAATCTATCATGCTTTCTTCTCAATTGTTGGCATCTAAAGCTTGCCACCTAGTGACTCTCCCATCACATCACACAGTAGGAACAGTATTTGGTTGAATACCCTCTTTTTGTACAGGAAGACACATGGACTTCTCCACTGCCCTAAAGAGCCAAGTCAAACTTTGATGAAACCATACTTCCTCTGAAGTCCTAACATGAGAAATATGTGGCTAAAAAGGAATATCCAGGAAAGATTACAAGATTGCAATTATCATATTTGGAAGCAATAATCAATTAACAAGAAGTGACCTTATTTTATCACCTTTGAGAAAAGAAAATAAACAGTATCATACAACTAAATAAGAAATTTTTTACTAGATGTGGGTTTATCATGATAAAAATAAGAAATATGGAATTTTGAATATACATACTACATGGGTCATATATAATATGAAATCTGAAACAGGATAAATGAGTAATGATACTTACTGTATGTGAATGTCACTAAAACAGTATAGCACATATGTGTGTGGAACTTTGTTGCCTGTGAAGTAAGAATGAATTGGGAAAAATACACCAATGTCCACATCTCCTTCCTGTTGAAAAACTTCTTTGATTATATAATAACATTGAGAAGAGTCATAGGCACATACATGACAGGGGTTAAACAATATCCTCATAACAATAACCAAAAGAAAATACACTACTAACACACATGTCTTCCCAGACATAAGTTTGATGGAGGCTGATCTTACACTGTCCAGCGCATATATAATTAGCTAATGTGTCTGTGTCTGTGTCCACATGCACTTCTAGCTTCATTGATAAGTGAAGCTATCTCAGTATTCACTTTGACTACGTTCTTATGCCTCATTTGTTGCCTTTGAGAATATGGAAACGTTTGAACTTTGAGGGAAATTAAATTATTCGCCACCAAACTTTGAAGATAATTTCCACATATGACTCCACCCTGTTTCCTCCATCATCTGCAATGTGAGGAATGGATTCCAACATTTCTCAATAGCAAGGTATTGCTGTTTCGCATTTTTTAGTAAAAAATGGTCTGGAATCTCTCAAAACATTAAACAAAACATGATTGATATCCTTTTTTTGTTTTTGTTTTTGTTTTTTTATGAGACAGGGTTTCTCTGTATTGTTTTGGAGGCTGTCAGACCAGACCAGCCTCAAACTCACAGAGATCTGCCTACCTCTGCCTCTCAAGTGCTGGGATTAAATGTGTGCGACACCACCACCCGGCAAGATTAATATCCTTAATGTATTTCATTTCTGCTAATTTATTTAATCAAGAAAGAAGTAAGAAATGTCAATAGAGAGATTTTTTCCATCCAGGAAAGCTCACACTGTGTTTATATTATTCTCTCCAGCACATATCTTTGCAGAAGTAACTTTTTTATACCTACTACTGACGTGATCTCACTTTGCTATCTTGTGCTCCAGTGCACAATGCTCATTGCAGTGATATCCCACCTAACAATTCATTCACTTCTGGTCATAAGATATAATTTTCTCAAGAAATTCTAGACATCTATCAGGTATCTATGTTACTTCCACATTATGAAAAGTTCCTTTTTTGCCATCTAAAAACACAGGAAGATAAAAAGAAGAAAACACTGTGAGTAAAATGACAAAACTTTTACTGTCATGGGCTTTTGTGCCTCTTCCTTCTTTCCCATGACTAGGAATGGGAAACTGCTAAACTATTGCTTAGGGCAACAATCCCTTGCGTGATTGTCAGTTTAGCATTAAAGTATAATGAAGGATTACATTTACACAATTTTCTGGAGGACTGTCCTCTGATTCAAACAACTGTCTTTCTCTTGTTGTGGTTTATTTTGGAAAAAGTATTTAATTAGAATATTTCTCCAGTAAAAGGGTCTTTAATTGGCTTTTGATACACTACCTCTCATATTTTGTTGCCTTGCCCAGCCTTAATATATGAGGATGTGCCTAGTCTTGCTGCAAATTGATATGGCATGTTTTGGTGATATCATTGGAAGAGCTACCCATTTTTGAACAGAAAATGTGTGTGGATTTACATGGGCTAGAAAATAAGTAAGAAAAAAAGAAAGAAAACAAAACTACAAGTCTCTCCACCCCTTCCTTTCTTCAAATTCTATATATTATCCCCAGCTCTCATTGCAATTCATGACATCTTCTTTCATTAATTGTTATCACATGAATATTTGTATTTGGATTCACATAAATATTTTTTGAAATGTAGCATTCTGTTTTTATATAATGTTACATGTATACATGTTTATAGGATTAAGTATTTGGCACTGAGCATGCATTTTGTATGCTCTCCTTGGAGAGTTCTACCTCACTTATCCTAGATTAATTTTTATGTAGCTTTTTATGTAGATCTTAACAATTGCCTGCATGATGTAATAACTCAATGGATAGTAAAGTGGCATAAATGTCTTGGCAGTCATTAATAATTCTCTGATTGTGCTATGGAAGAGCTCAATAAGAGGAATACCATGACTGAAACTGCATCCTTGATAATTTTATCTGAGTTTCCTTGAAAAAGATCATCTTGAGTGTTTGACCATTCTAGTTACTCTTATAAACCAGCGCCGATGCATGTGTCCTGGGCATGGACACACACACACACACACACACACACACACACACACACACACACACACACACACACAGAGTTGCAATGGTTGTGATTATGGAGGAAAAGTAGACGGGAGGTTTCATATGTGGTTAAGAAAGAGCCATAATCCCTTCTGCATTATGTCTCCCAGGTGCAGGTATTTTGTGTTGGAGTGCTCACACTCATGTTAGCAACCCATCATCTATATTCTGTAAGGAATCCCAATAAATACATGGGATGTTCAGAGTGAAATTTAGTGGAATTGATCTTGTGGTTGCTATTGGAAATTTAAGAGAAGGCACAGATGTAGATTACACCTTTCCCTGGTTATGCCTTTGAGAAACAAAACCATTCTAAATTATTTTATAGTACATTCCTTTTTGAAATCATGGGTTTTTTCTTTTAAGCCACTTTTAACCTAAAGGAAAGTACTTCCTTCACAGATACTCATTGTGAAAAAGCAACATGATGTTAGTAGACAGTTTGATCTGTCCCATAGTATAATCAATAAATTATTGTTCTCTACATGTTTCTAAAACAAAAGTGTCTACACTGCGAGAAATTTTGGCTATTTTTTGCTATTAAAATTAACCAGAGTGTATTAAGAATTATCAGCACATATGCATTGTTGTTCAAGTATAAATTAATTTATTCTGTGGCTTTTATTAGAGAATATCTCTTTAATAAAAAGAAGATTAATATCTCAGCCACTCATAAGATGAGCAGGAAAGACTTCTGCAGTCAGGCTACACCAACAGCCCCCATGGAACACTACACCCTAGAAATACCACTTTGTACCCAATCCCTTTTATCTCTAGCAACCTGAGTGGCTCCCTGGGACACAGACATCTATTTGACAGAGGATTGAGAGGTGAGTGATTAGCTTCTTACCAAGAACAGACATCAACTAGTGATGGGAGATGCCATTTTAAATCTGTCTCTTATTGGTTGTTGAATAATGTACTGTTGGCCAATAGGGAAGTAAGATAGGTGGGACTAGGAGTCGAGCAGGACTCTGGGGAGGAGAAACACAGGGAGTCACCATGTAGCCACCATAGGGGTAAGAAGTCCAGACCTTTTCTCCAGTAAGAGAAATACTTACATGGGTTAAATACTTAAGTCAGAGATAGCCAGTAAGAAACAAGCAAATGGCCAACGGCTTCATAATTAATACAGTGTCTTGTGTATTATTTGGGGACTACAACACGGCAGAGCCCAGGTGACTGGTGGGGAAAAACCAAAGTGGCTGGCAAGGAAAAGGCTTCTCTCAACAAACCAGGCCCTTGGTCCAGGGGCAAAATGCCAGACCCTTCCCCTTCCCATCTCAGCCATATTAGCAGGTAAGCAGGATAGATTACCTCCAGACATGCTATATCAACATCACCCACAGGAGCCTGAATCCTAAAATCTCCACATTTCCCATAATCCCTCTAATCACCAGTGACATCCACAGCTCACTGTGATACAACAGTCTATCATATGGAAATGACTTCGATAGAAGACTGAGAGAGAGGACTAAGAGAGAGGACCAAAAGCAACTCTCTGGGACACAGACATCCACTGCATAGCATTAGCTTCCAGAGAGGACTAACAGGGTTATATAAAGAAGCAAAGACACTGTCTGCACCAAGTGGAAGTAGAGATGGGCACCTGTCAATACAAGAATACATTCATCAACCTAAAGAACAATAGGGTAACACCAGAAACTAGTGGTACTACATCAGGAAGACATGAACATCCCAAGGCAGAAGCTAAAAATGGTAGAGTCCCTTAAAGAAGAAATGAAGCATTCCCTTAGAGAAATGGAGAAAAAGACAAGCAAAAAAATGTGAAGAAATGAGTAAATTCCTTAAAAAGTCAAGAAAAGCAGGAAAAAACAAACAAACTAGTCTAAGACTTGAAAATTAGAATGGAAGAAATAAAGAAAACATAAATGGAAGGAATTCTGGAAATAAAAAATGTGAGGAAATGAACAGGAACTTCAGAAGCAATTATAACCAAAGAATGCAAGAGGGGGAAGAGAGACTCTCAGGTGTTGAAACTACAATAGAGGTTAAACACAACATTAAAGCCAAGAAAGTCATAATAAAAAATGTCCAGGAAATCTTGGATACCATATAAAGGCCACACCTAAGAATAATAGGGATTCGAGGAAGAAGTATACCTGCTTTAGAAAGGCCCAGAAAATATGTTCAATAAAATCATGAAAGAAAGTTTCCCATCCTAAAGAATCAAATGATTATGAAGATACAAGAAGGTTAAAGAACACCAAATTGACTGGAAGAAAAACAACAAAAATTTTCCCACCACATAATAATAAAAAAACACAGTACATACAGAATAAAGAAAAATATTAAGTGTTGCAAAGGAAAAGGTTACATAACATAAAGCAGACACATCAGAGTCACAATGCAGAAACTCAAAGCCAAAATGCTCTGGACAGACACTATGCAGTCACTAAGAGTTCATGAATTCCAACCCAGATTACTATATCCAGCAGAACTTTCAACTACCATAGATGAAGGAAAAAGATATTCTATAACAAAACCAGAGTTATGTAATACCTAGTCGCCAATCCATCCCTACAAAAAGCATTAGAAGGAAAACCCCAACCCAAAGAGGTTAGACATACTGAGTAAAGTACAGACAATAAATAATGCCACACAACAAATCTTAAAGAAAGGAAAACACACACACACAGAGAGAGAGAGAGAGAGATAGATACATACATACATACATACATACATACATGCATACATAGATGGGGGTGAAGGAGACAGAATCACAACCTCCCCCAAAATAACAACAAACAACAATCACTGTTCATTGACATCCTTTAAAATCAGTGATCTCAACTCTCCTATAAAAAGGCACAGGTTAACAAAGTGAATAGGAAAACAGGATCCACCCTTCTGCTGCATACAGGAAACTTACCTCAACTTGAAAGACACACATTTGCTCACAGTAAATAGGGTACAGAGCTAAACAGAATTTTCAACAGAAGAATTTCAGATGACCAAAATGTACTTAAGGAAGTTATCAACATCCTTAATCATCAGGGAAATACAAATCAAAATGACAATGAGATACCATCTTACACTTATCAGAATGAAGCAGAGACAGATACCCACAGCTAAACACTGAGCTGAACTCCTGGAACTTAGTGACAGTGATGGAGGAGTGATGAACAAAGTGGTCAAGACCGAGATGGTGAAATCCACAAAGACCAGATAAGGGGGAGCTCTTGAATCCCAGACTGATATGCCTGAGAGGCCAACAGGGGACTGATCCAGACTCCATGAATGTAGTCTCAGTGAGGAGGCCACAGATACCACTGGGGCCTTGGGTAGCAGATCAGTGTTTACCAATGGTTTATGAATGATCTTTGGGAGCACATTCCAAACAGAGGGATGCTCTCTCAACCTGGACACATGTGGGAGAGCCTAGGTCCTGCCCTGGATGAAATGACAGACTTTAGAGATTTCCCCAAGGGGGGGCCTCACCCTCCCTGGGGAATGATGTGGTTATTCGGTGGGGGGCTGGGATTGACATGTGACACATTCATGTTTCTAATTTAAATAAAAGCATTACAAAAAATTCTGAGGACAGTTTATGTTGGAAAGAATGTAGACTCAGTGTAACTCTCCTCCACTGATGGTGGGACTACAAACATCTTCAGCCATTTTGTAAATCAGTTTGGAAGTTTCTAAGAAAGCTGGCAATCAATCTACATCAAGACCTAGTGATATCATTATTGGGCATTTACCCAAAGGATACTCATTCATACCATATGGACATTTACTCAACAATGTTCATACCAGTATTATTCATAATAGACAGAACCTGGAAACAGCCCAGGTGCTCCTCAACTGAAGAATGGATAAGGAAAATGTGGGATATTTAGACAAAGGAGTACTATTCAATTAAAAAATGATGGTCTCATGAATTTTCAGGCAAATGGATGGAGCTAGACATAATCATCCTGAGTGAGGTAACACAGACTCAGAATGACAAACATGATATGTATTCACTCATGATTTTAAATTATATGTAAACCAGAGGATAAATGCACTAAGGTCTTCAGCCCCAGAGAAGCTAGGTGACAAGGAAGATCCTAGGAGGGACAAATGGATACCCTGGTAAAAGAAATTAGATGACATCTACAGGGTAAACTGTGGGTGTGGGCCATAAGGGGGATGACAGGGAAGAGAAGAGGAGGGAATGAGATGTTCTGGTTGGGGGTGTATGTAGTGGAAGAACACTGAAAATGATATTTTAACACGGAGATCCAATGTCAGAGGAAGCTACTCTCCTGGATTACTCCCTCCCAATTACATATCTTGAAAAAGGTTTGGAGGAAAACCTTTTTTTTACAGGCATGAATCAGAATCTCTTCAGGGAAACAACCTTAGGGGAGTGGAGTAGAAGTAACAACATTTCACCAGATGCAGAGTAGATTGCTATATTACTGCAGTGGTTTCCCCCTTAGTCATGTGAAACACAAGAGGTAACAACTTGAGTCAGAGTTCAGAAGAAATGGATACATTGGCTGGAAACCTCCATTACCAGATTGGAGCAGAGCTCAGATGTAATGGCTCTCTTGGAGAGGGACAGGATTGCCACATCATGTAAGGAAACCATTCTCCATGAGACCACAACTTCACGTACAGCCTGACTTCCTGAGAAGTCAGGATACTTGTTCCCTGACAGTTGTAGGTATCTAAGATACTGTCCATTCACAGCTGTAGGCATAGCCTGACTTCCCAAAATGTCACGATACATTTCCCTGCAGAGCTGTAGATATCCAGGACAACTTCCCTTCACAGCTTAAGTTATAGTCTGGCTTTCTGACAAGTCAAGATAGCTTTCCCTCCAGCTCCTCAACAATTAAAAATGTGGCCTGACTTCCCAACAAGTTTGAACATCTTACTCAACAGGCAGTGACATGTGCACCAACAACTCAAAATGCCTTTGATACAATATCCTCTTAATTCTGTTCCTAAATAGCTTCAAATATAATGCCTGAAATTATCAAGTCTCACAGAATACTCCAGCTAGTGTCAACAATTATCCTGCTCTTCTCCAAATTCCCCTAAAGATGCCAACCCCCAAAAGGACAGAAAGCAATCTATAGAAAGTACTGCTACATTTCCCCAAAATGGGACATGGATGTTTGTCATGATTTAAAGAGAGTTAACTAGAAGTTGATGTTAGTCATAGTTAGCAAAAGCTGTAAACAATGGAGTAGTATTCAAGGATCTCTTTCTGAAGGAAAAAGGGGATAGAATACAGAAATGAAGATATAATAGAACAGATTATTGAACCTACTTTAGTCCAAAAAGCAACTACTATTCTCAAAATGTTTTACATTTGTGTGGTTTTAGTTTATTGACACAAATTACAAGACATTTTGGCAATACTATATGTATGTTTTCTACTATTGTTTGGAGTATTGTGCAGTTTGCTAATTGACAGTTTAAGCTTCTCTGAGATCTAAGACTTCACTGTCTCTTAGTAGTAGGTTTGCTTTCTAGAACTAGGCCTGCTTAATCTCTTCACAGTCAGAAATGATGTTCATCATCAGATACCAACAGTATTTTTGACAGCTCCTGCAAAGTTACCACAACGAGGACAGCATTCACACTAGTACAAGTACAACAATTTATTGTGCTTTTGTTTAATGATATCCTATTGACAAATTTTTAATTAATTCATTCCATGGTTTTTATGAAATTGTGATGAATTCTGAATAACAATTTAATAGTAAATTGCAGTTTGTAACAAATTCATGATGTTAGAAGACTACAAAAAATTCAAGAAAAAGCAGTGAATTGGAAGATCACCCAGATAAAATATATGTAGATGTCTATAAGTTAGTTTATTCAGTGAGATATAAAATAGTTGGAAATGTGATATATGTCATCAGGCTGTTAATCAGGAGGTCCACATAGTAGTGACTTGTTGTCATTGACATTGGGTAATAAAATAAAATTCTTGGAAGTCTACACTCCAACATAGCATGCAGCATATTTTTGCAAGGATCTAATATTATGTTGATAAAGATTACATTTACATTTGAAAACCTGGAAACCTTCAGTATAATCACACAACCCAAATTAAGTATGATAATTTAGTAAAGCACCTTGAGATTTTAAGAAAAAGATGACATTCTTTTACAAATCTGTTATATTAAAAGTTGAATATAAAAGAAAATTGAAATCTATGTTTTGACATAGTGATTGAGAGATAAGAGGAAATTTTACCACATTTAAAGCATATGATTATTGCAAGTGGAGGACAGAATGCATTAAATTGTAAAGCCAATTAAATCATTAATATGAATATTAACAGTCCATATTAGACAACAATATAAATTCTCATCATGAGCCAGGTGTGTGGCTGGCCATCCTTAGTCTCAGTACATGAGAAGCAAATGAAGGCACAGTTAAAAATATTGTGGTCTTCACAGAAGTTTTCAGACAAGTGCAGATACAAAATGACATTCTGCTCATATGAAAATATTACCTGGATTTTAGACATATAAACTTTCAGTATCTCTTGCATAAAGAGGTTCAAAAACAATTTAATGAACAAATAATATTCAAAGAATCAAGCTTGTAGTATAATTGTGTAACACATTTGAAGTTGAGTTCAACTGGATGTCGTCTTTCAAATTAATCTCTTAATATAAGAACTATGTCTAGTTTTGAACTAGGTTTTGAGGTTATTCCTTCTAGAACGTGACCTGTTCCTGATATGATATAGACTATTCTTATCTGGCCTTATCAAGATAATGTAGCACTTTGGGGCAAAAATGAAGCCAAGGAGGGATGCACTAGAAGTCAAGATAGAGAAGACTTCCATAGCCACCATGACCTTCCCCTTGGTGCTGTGGTAGACAGGGAGGAATGTGACCCAGACACAGAAGAACACCAGCATGCTGAATGAGAGGAATTTGGCTTCATTGAATGTGTCTGGTAGATTCCGGGACAAGAAAGCCACAGCATAACTCCCAAGTGCCAAGGAGCAGAGGTATCCCAGGACACCATGGAAGGCAAAATCTGAGCCCTTGTTGCACATAATGATGATATGTCCATGTTCTGCATAAGCATCTTGGTCAAGAAAGGGAGGAGAGGTTCCTAGCCAGATTGCACAGAGGACAAGGTAGATCAGAGTACATATGGGGATGATTAAGTTTGGGGCCTTTGATATTACTAACCACCTCACCACTCTGTTTGGAAAAGTGACCTTGAAGGCAATAACTACTGTGATAGCTTTGGCCAACACAGTGGCAAGAGCCACAGTAAAAGCACCTCCAAATGTGATCTGCTGCAATATACAAGCAGTAGTGTTGAGACAACCAATGAAGAGAAAGGTACAGAGGAAGCAGATGGTGAGTGTGATGAGCAAGGTGTAGCTTAGTGTCCTATTATTAGCCTTGACAATTGGAGTGTCTCTGTTCTTCACAAAGAGCCCAAGAACCAGAGCTGTGAGTACAGAGAAGCAAAGAGCTACAGTTGTGAGAGACATCCCCAGGGGGTCCTTGTAGTCAAGAAAACTCACAACTTTCTGGAGGCATTGCTTCTTCTCCGGGTTTGCATAATGACTTTCTGGACATTTAATGCATTGATCCATATCTGTTCAGAAATGAAGGTGATCATGAGTCTATGTTGAGTTGTTAATTTTTTCCTAGGGCATTTCTCAGTGCCTGCTCCTTGGATTATTATCCAAGTTACTTTCCTTTATTCTCAGGGACAATAGAAAATGTACTCGGCAGTGAATTATTCCATATTTATACATCCTGTCTTCCTTATTAGATATTTTACTTATTATTTATATGCACATAAATGTGTGTGAATCTAACACAGTCCTCTTTTCTCCTGCTACACTCCTCACCTTCTCTCACTTTTCCCTCTCAACTCAATGTTCTCTCTATCTCTTGTTTTTACATTTTAATACATATTGAGTCTATTCAGTTATGCTTGTATATACAAAATGTGAGCACATGGGTAGCAATTCAGAATCCACAACTTTAAGGAAAAGTGATGTCCCTCTTTTTCTAGTCATCAGTTGCTCAGTAGCTTCTTCTCCAGCTCATTTTCTTTATAGTGATATTAATCAAAGAAATCTTATGTCTTTTCTCTCTTATGATTTCTGCTGCTGTTTGTGCTAATGGTGTATCTGTGGTCAAATATATTTGAAAATTTCTGTATTGAGCACAAACTTCATTTTGTGTATCCCATCTTATGCCATATTTTCACTATTAATTGGATAGTTGTATACAGCAAAAGTGGTATAATTGCTTTTGAAATAATTTTCATAGAGTTCTTGAATGTGGATTCAAATTTTTCTTATTTTCATAATTTTTTGTTTTATAGTTTTGTTTCTTCTCTGCTGAAGCTTTACTGTATAAGAATTGCTACATTTTCAAAGGCTTGAATAGTGCACTAGTGAACATTTGTCATTACTACTGAGGAAATGTCACAATCATTTAAACATTTCTAGAGTATCTAGTAAAAAAGTCTTGAAAGTTTGTAAAATTCATTTTGTGTTTGAAATTCAGGCAGATGGATTTGTATACATTACATTTCCACTGTCAATTTTTCCTATATTTCTTAAAACGAAATCAGCACTAGATCATCATACTTATTTTCTTGATAAACTTAATAGATATTTAAATATACTTTAGCAGAATAAAATTTATTTCTTATATGTCTTGTAAATATTTACTTGTTTCCTTACATTATTGTGACACTTTGACATAACTCTTCTTAGGACCTAATTTAAAGATTTTATCTCAATGCCAGTTATTTCCTTTCTTTTATATGGAAGTATTTATTTTCTTTTCATTTTCTATTTTGTAATGAATAATTCAAATATATAACTCCATCACTTAATAAAGGTACATAATAGATATAGTAAAATTAGTTTATATAGAATGAGGATCTCTATTCCAAGATACTATTAACTTTTTGTGTAACATTCAAGCAGTAATCTTTTCTACTTCAAGTGTTTAGTAGAAGTAGCCCCCATAATTTCTTTGTTTGTTTTTTTGAGACAGGGTTTCTCTGTGGCTTTGGAGCCTATCCTGGAACTCATTTTTTAGACCAGGCTGGCCTCGAACTCACAGAGATCCACCTGCCTCTGTCTCCAGAGTGCTGGGATTAAAGGCATCCACCACCAATGCCCAGCTCCACCATAATTTTTGCCATAAACTTATTAACTATGAACTAAGAAGTTCTTTTTATGTGTAAGTGAAACACTCTTTACATGTACGCCAAAATATTCACATAACTACCATAAAACAAATTGCCAATATATATGTACATATGTACGCCTATACAGGGGCATTAACTCTCTCATATATATATGTATATATACATATATATCCTATAAATATAGACATACATAGATATTTATAATAATGTATATATATAGAAAATGCTCATATATACATATATATGTATGCATGCTTGTGTATGTATGCATATATATCACTAAATGAGGGTTTCCTTTGGCTGACATTTTTAGGGTAGTGTTATTATATCTCAACATGGGAAATTCATGGGGGAATTCCAGAAAGAACATAAGAGTCAGAGGTCATGAAATGCTATAAGGGAAGAATCAGACAGAGGATTGCATTTCATGCATATGACCTATGAAAGCTTAAAAAAGATCAAATATCATCATGTATGGAATATTGACATACATTATAACCCTTGGCTGAGAAGATATTTAATTCATGGATGTTATGAGAGGAAGACTCATTTATCTGCAAGAATGTGGCCTTTCATACTCTAGCAGAGCCTCCATAGTAAAGAGTATTTGGGTATTGTTAACTGGATTCAGTAATGATTTAATTTGTATCTTTTAAAATATTACAAGTGAGAGCTAGATAAAATTTTAGAGCCGGGCGGTGGTGGCACACGCCTTTAATCCCAGCACTCAGGAGGCAGAGGCAGGCGGATCTCTGAGTTCGAGGCTAGGCTGGACCGTCAGCTTCCAAAATAATACAGAGAAATCCTGTCTCATAAAACCAAAAAAATTTTTAGAAAATTTGTCAAGGTATGAATATGATTAAAATACATATTATAAAACACACAAAAGATACAAATGTAAAGAAAATGTCAAAATTGATACAGCTCTGGTTCTAACTTTATTATTAGGTATGTAAATACAGACTTTTAAAGATTTGTCATCCCAAATTAAGATGCTGTAGTATGTTGATGACCTATTCCTTGAAGCAGAGATTCTGTATTCCACTGAAGCTTTTAGGCCATGCTATAGCTCTATATAACAGATTGGTGAAATTATGTTGAGGATATTGTTTATCTTACAAGGAGCAGTAAAATAGGGACATATATAAACATATTCATTAAATAGGGAAATTTCAAATTCATGTGTCACAGTCAAACACCTGTGTACTGTAGAAATTAAACAGAAATTTCTAATCTTCTGCTCTGTATGAAAAAAGACAGATGGGAAGAATCATTTTGAGTATAACCTATCCTACAATTAGGTGAGTCCTAACCATTATTGATATACAGTTAGAAAATCATTAAAGTTTAAAGGGGTTTCTTGCAGTTGACCATGAATACAAATCAATTATAAATTTCTGTGACTTGTGTGATCAATTTCAGAAATGCTAATTAACATTTCATATCCTAAATAAGAGAAGGTATATAATTGTCTCACTTCTGTGCATACATTTTTCAGTTGATAATATAATGTGAGATCCTGTAGAGATGTGCAACCTTTCTCTCTAAGATTTCTGCTTACCTGTCTCATTAGAAATCTCATTGTCTGGACAAGGAATGCAGCCATAGCAGCAAACAGCCTTGCCCTCCAGGGAAACTTTCCTGAATCCAGGCCCACAACTCTCACTGCACACAGACTGAGGAATCTGAGAATAATGAAAGCACTGTTAACCAATAATCAGAGTTTATTGAAAATTCCAATAATACTGGTTTTGAATATTAAATAATTAATTTTAAAGATTTATTTTTACAATACAGAAAATGATTTTAAAGGGCTGTGTTCTATACAAGATTGATTAGGGACTATCACAATGTTAGGAATTTGGAGCACAATTAGTTAGGGAAAGTTTGAAGCAGGTAGGTCTATGAAAACATGACTTAGAAGAGCAACTGGTTCTTTAAGATAGTTCCTATATCTTTACTTACTGAGTAATATGTCAAGAAACTTTTAAGTCCATCATCATTGTGAAACATAGTTGTCATCTTGACAAGACTTATAATAATCATGGAAGTAAATTGTTGGGTATTTCAGTGAGTAATATTAAAGAGAATGTTAAAAGTTTTACTCTATAAATGGGGGTCACTATTCCATGGGTTCAGAAGGAATGGGAATGGAAAGATATGCTATCTGTGGTACTTACTGCTTTCTGCTGAGAGTATGATGTCATTAGGAAACTCATGATCTTTAGTCAATCAATTTTCAAAGATAAGGGCTGCATCTGTACACTTTCAGTAAAAAGAAACGATTTCTTAGGGTATTCTATGTATGTATTTATGTGCAGCAGGACTGGAGATAAACACAAAGGCCTGTACTCTCTATTAGTTTCTCTATAAAGAGGTGGAAAGGGGAAATGATAATTGATTGTGCACTGAAAATTTTAAGAATGTAATTAAAATCAACAATTCCAATGTAGAGAGGAATGGGAGGTGAGTGATCTACTTCCCACTTGGAACACACATCCACCAGGACACTTGGTCCCAGGGAAAAACACTGGGCTCTGCCCTGAACCATCTCCGCTACACAACCAGGTCAACAGGAAAGACTCTTTCTGGCAGGCTATACTAATGCGTCCAAATTAGACCTTGTATCCTACAAGTCCCATGCTGCCCCCAAACCCACCCATCCCCAGTGAGTCCTGTGGCTCCCTGGGACTCACATAGATAGTGCACAGAGGACTGAATGAAAATAATGGGAAAGGAGACTGAGAGAGAGGACAGAGAGTAGTCTATAGGACGCAGACATCTACTGTAGAGATTGGGCTGAGAAAGAGGACAAAGAGGGCTGGATCAAGAAGCAATGAAACTGCCTGCACCAAAGAAAATACGAGACATCAATACAAGAATATGTTCAACAGCTGAGTAACATGGCAACAACAGAACCTAGTGGTACTACATCAGGACAACTAGAGCATCCCAACACAGAAGAATCAGAAGAAAGTGACCATAAATAAAACATGCTAAAGATGACAGATGTGCTATGGACGAAATGAAGAATTCTGTTACCGAAATGGAGGAAAAGACACACAAAATATTGGAAAAAATGTATAATTCCCTTAAAGAAATAAAAACAACCAAGAAAAAAACATGGGGAGTATGATTACCTTACTAAAATGGAGGCAATAAAGAAAACACAAATGGAGGGAATTCTGGAAATGGAAAATCTGGGTTAATGAATGAGAACTGCTGATACCACCTACATAAACTCAATGCAAGAAAGGGAAGAGAGAATCTCAGGTATTGAAGACACAATGGAATGAATAGATTCATTAGTCAAAGAAAACATTAAAGTCAAAAAGTCATAACACAAAATGTTTGGGAAATCTGGAACACACAAAAAAGACAAGACTAAGAATAATGGGGTCAGAAGGAGAGGAATACCAGCTCAAAGGCAGAGAAAATATGTTCAACAAAATCACAGAAGAAAACTTTCCCAATGTAAAGTAGCAAATGTCTATGGAGATAAAAGAAATATATAGAACACAAAATATAATGGATCAAAAAAATCTTCCTGCCACATAATAATCAAAACACAGTATATACAGCATAAATAAAAATATTAAGTGCTACAAAGGAAAATGGTCTGGAAACATATGAGGGCAAACCCATCAGAAAAACACCCAACTTTTCAATGGAGACTCTCAAAGCCAGAAGGTTCTGGAGAAACATTATGCTAAATCTAAGAGATCATAGATGCTAGTCCAGATTAATATATCCAGCAAAACCTTCACTTACCATAGTTGGAGAAAACAAGACATTTCATGAAAAAATATTAAACAGTACATATCCAGAAACCTAGCCCTACAGAAAGCTCCAGAATGAAAAGTCCAAACCAACAAGGTTAGACATAACAAGGAAAACACAGGCATTAAATAATCCCCCAGAAGCAATTCCCAAACACACACCACCAACACCACAAAATACCAAAAATCACTGCTCATTGATACCCCTTAATGTCAATGGACTTAACTCACCTATAAAAGACACAGGGTAATGGAATGGAGAGGAAAAGAAGATCTGTCCCTCCGTTGAACACAAGAAACCCACTTCAATTTTGAAGACGGACATTTCCCCATAATGAAGGAATAGGACTTTCCAATAAAATAGACCTAAGAAGCAAGCTACTGTAGCTATCTTAATATCTGACAAATGGACTTCAAACTAAAGGTAATCAAAAGGATCATGATGATCAGTTCATATTTGTCACAGGAAAAATGCAGCAAGAAGAAATCTCAATTCTGAAGATATAGGCATCAAATACATTGGCACCAACATTGATAAAAGAAACTACATTAAAGCATAAATCACACATCAAACCTCACACACTAAAAGAAGGAGACTTTAACACTCTGCTCTCATCTGGCAGGAAATTAAAGAAAAAATAAGGGATCTAACAGATGTTATAACTCAACCAGACTTAACAGATTTTTTTAGACATTCCACAAAATCACAAAAGAATACAACACGTGGAACCCTCTCTAAAACTGATCATATACTCAGTTTCAAAGCAAATCTCCACAGATAGAGAAAATTGGAATAATGCCCTGTGTCTTATCACCAGAGCTTAAAATTAGAATTAACCAAAACACAAATTCTAGAAATCCTAAAAACTCATGGGAACTGAATAACGCCCAACTTAATTACACCAGGGTAAAGGAAGTTATAAGAAATAAACACTTCCCAGAATTCAATGAAAATTAAATTAATGTACAACCTTTTCAAACTTTTGGGACACTATAAGATCAGAGCTAAGAACAATTTTCATATCACTAAACACCCAAATAAAAAAGTTAGAGAATACCCACACTATTGAATTAACAAAACATGTGATGGCTCTACAACAAAAAGAAGGAGGAGTTGATTCAAGGAAGTAATCAAAGTGAGGGCTAAAATTAATGAAATATAAATAAAGAGAATGATATAAAGAATCAATAAAAATTTATGTTATTGAGATAAACAAGATAGACAAACCCTTATCCAAACTAACCAAAAGGCAGATAGAGAATATCCAAAACTGACAAATCAGAAATAAAAAGGGGGACATAGCAACAGACACTGGGGAAATCCAAAGAATTATCAGATCATGCTTTGTAAACCTGTAGTTCAAAAAATTGGAAAATATAAAACAAATCGACAATTTTCTGGATTGGTACCACATACCAAAGTAAAATCCAGACCAGGTAAACAAATTATACAGACATATCACCCCTATGGAAATAGAAGCAGTCATCAAAATTCTCCCAAACAAAGAAACAAACAAACAAAGAAACAAACAAACAAAAACTCCTCAGGCTGGATGGTTCCAGCACAGAATTGCACCAGAACTTCAAAGAATAGCTAATATCTATACTCCTTAAACTGTTACACAACAGAAACAGAAGGAACATGGAAAATACGTTTTTAATGCAAATTACCATGCTACCCATACCACACAACGATGCAACAAAGATAGAGAACTAGAGACCAATTTCCCTCATGAATATTCATGCAAAAATGCTCAATCAGGTACTAGGAAAAAAAATTCTAGAACATGTCAGAAAAATTATCCACCATGAGCAAATAGGCTTCATCTCATACATGTAGGGTTGGTTCAACATGTGGAAATCTGTCAACATAATCCACCATATGAAACACCTGAAGAAAAAAAAACCTTCATGATAAAAAGAAGTTCTGGAGAGATCAAGGATACAAGGAACATGTCGAAACATAATAAAGGCACAATATAGCAAACCAACAGCCAAAATTAAGTTAAAGAGAGATAACTCAGAGCTATCAAGGGCATACAAATTGGAAAGGAGCAAGTCAAACAATCACTATTTGTAGACGATTTGATAGTGTACAGAAGTGACCCTAAAAATTCTACCTGGGACCTCCTGTAGCTGTTAAACACCTTCAGTAATGTGGCAGAATACAACATTAACTCAAAAAATCAGTAGACTTCATTATACAAATGATAAAGAAGCTGAGAAGGAAACCAGAGAAATATCACCCTTTACCATAGCATAAATATAAAATATCTTGGGGTTACACTGGCCAAATAAGTGTAAGACCTGTACAACAATAACAATGTCCCCAAAGAAAGGAATTAAGAGGATATCAGAAAATGGAAAGATCTCCCATGCTCTTGGTTAGATAGGATCAACATAATAAAACTGTCAATCCTACCCAAAGCAATCTACAATTCCTTATAGTTTTGAAAGAGCAATACTCAAGTTCATATGGAAAACCAAAAGCTCAGAATAGCTTTAAAATTACTATACAATAAAGGAACTTACAGAGGCATTGCCAACCTAGACTTCAAACAGTACTATAGAGTTCTACTAATAAAAACAACTTGCTATTGTCATAAAAACAGACATGTGCCTCAATAGAATCAATGTAAGTCCCTGATATAAATTCACACACCTATGAACACTTGAATTTTGACAAAGAATCCAAAATGTTATAATAGAAAAAGGAAAATATTTTTAATAATTGTGCTGTCAGAACTGGATGTTAGCAAACAGAAGATAGCAAATAGATCCATATCATTTGCCATACAAATACTAAAATTCAAGTGGATCAATGACCACAACCTATACTCAGCTACATTGAACCTGGTAGAAGTAAAATTGGATGAAGCCTGGAATGCATTGTCACACCAGATCACTTCTTAAATATAAAAATCAGTAGCATTCCCACTGAAAGCAACAATAAATAAATGGGACATCCCAAAATTGAAAAGCTTTCATAAGGCAATGGACACTCTCAATAAGACAAAATATCAACCTATAGAATGGGAAAAAATCTTCACCAACGCTACATCTGGCAGAGGGCTGATCTCCAAAATTTATAAAAAACTTATGAAAGTAGACATCAAAATGTAAAATAACCCAATTGAAATTTGGGGTACAGAGCTAACAGAGAATTCTTACCAGAAGAATCTCAAATGGCCAGAAGACACTTAAGGAAGTGCCTAACATCTTCCATCATCAGGGAAATGCAAAACAAAATGACAATGAGATCCCATCTTATACCTGTAAGAATGACTAAGATCAAAAATACTGAGGACAGTTCATGTTGGAGAGGATGTGGAATAAGAAAAAACTCTTCCACTTCTGGGGGGATTGCAAACTTGTACAGCCATTCAGTTTCTAAGAAAATGATACTCGGTCTACCTCAAGAGCCAGCTATACTACTCTTCTTCATTTACTCAAAGGATACTCAATTTTAGCAATAGAACATATGATCATCAGTGTTCATAGCAGCCTTATTTGTAATATCTAGAACCTGTAAACAACACAGATGCCCGCAGCTGAAGAATAGATGGGAGATGAGAACACAAGGGACTGACATGGACTTGGTGGGGAGGAAGCCAGTGGAAGAGCAACGAAAAATATATATTAATAGAAAGAGCCACTATGGGTTTAGGGAGAAACCTAGTTCTAGGATAACTTCCAGTAGTATAAAATGAGTTGTCCAAGTAAGTCTACTAGCATTAGTAGAGAAGATGACTGAACTGGCCTATCCCTGTAATCAGTATGATGAATACCTCAACTGTTATCATAGATTCCCCACAGAGTAATTGATGGAACCAGACAGAGAGATCCTCATCCAGGAATCAGGTCAAGCTTTGGGAATCCATTCAAAGAAAAGGAAGAGGTAACATTAACAAGGGAGGTCAAGATTATAATGGAGAAATCTACAGAGACAGCTGAATAAAGCTCATGGAAACTCATGGAAACAGTATCTACAACTGTGGAGACTCCAGGGCACCAAACCAGGCCCTCTATAAGTAGCAGAAGTTGTGAAGGTTGGAATTTTAGAGTGGCCCCTGGCAGTAAGACCATAATATAAACCTTGTATATGAGCTAGCTTGTTGCAGCCTATTTCCTAGGGTGAGATGTCCTGCTTTCTTGGAGTAGGACCATGATATAATTGCAGTAAATGAGCTAGCTTGTTGGAGCCCATTCCTATATTTGCAATGCCATGCTAAACCTTAATCCTTGTGAAGGCACTGGCCCTGCCCTAACCTGCTGTGTCAGACTATATTGACTCCTCATTTGAGTCCTTCCCAGTGAGGAAGAGTGGACTGGGTGTGAGCTTGTGGGCAAGTGAGGGAGGTTGGTAGGAAGTGAAGAGTGTTGGAGGTTGGATGGGAGGGACAAGTGCTGTTGTAATTTAAAATAATGATGTAATTAAAATATGGAAAAACAAAAGCATTATGAATTACTCAAGGTTCAGATACAGGGAAGGAATACGAATAGACACATTCTGTATTGGTTTGAATGAAAGATGCAATTATAGGCACAGATATGTGACGACAGATAACCCCAATGATGGTATTATAGACAGAGTTCTTAAAACTTTAAGAGTTGCATACTTATTCTCAGAATTACTTCAATACTGGGGAACTGTGAACATTTATGAGACTAACCACAAATCCAGTTTTCTCTCTCTATTATGTGGACTGGCACATATTGTTTCAGAATCCTGACCATACTTCCATGGATATAACAACCGTGCATGTCTCCTGATCATAAAGTACTCTCATACCTCAAGTACTATAAATCAAAATAAACCCATTTTCAAAAGTAACTTTTTGTGATGCTGTTTGATCACAGCAAGAGAATATAAGTACTATATATTTTTGTAATGTGAATCATAAATTAAGAGACTACCTCCAGCAGAATATCCTAGGAGACATTATGGAGATTGCACACCTACTTCTCAGGTATGCATAATTAGTGTCGGGTTGATAAAAAGTAACCCATGCATGATTGAATATTAACAGACATTTAAACCTATAAATTTTATCTTTAAGAATCAGGGAACAGTAAAAACCTGTATACTGGTAGTCATTTGTCAATCTTTTCGACTAGGAGTTTTATAGTAATTGGGTTTGTGTTAGAAACAGTGATTTGTTTTATTGTGAATATATTTGTGTTATCATGACAACTTTAGTGCTTGAAAATAATCATAACTCACCTCAGAATACATTTTTGGCCATTGTATCAACTGTGTAGTTAAAGATAACTGTTGATCCTGGGGAGCATTGGGTAAAAAGGTTCCCACTTTCACTTTTAGTCCAAGACCCTTTGGAAAATTCCAAAAGCTGAGAATGTCATATTTATCTAACTCCTGTTTCCAATGTAAAGCCATGTTGTCACTGGCATAACTATTTCTCAAGAAAGCATGAAGCTGAAAGGGATGTAAGAACATATTTTAAAGTAGGTGTGAGAGGTTGATCAGAAATGGATTATAGAAAGACCCTCATTGTTTAAAATCTCTGATGTAGTACACCCCACTAATGTAGGCATGACTGAGGCTGAGAAATGATTTCCTGTGTTAAAGAGATGCCATTCTATATTGGAAAGAACAGCCAACATCAAGAAATTCTTCAAAAGACTCAGGAAAGAATCAATGAGTAAAGATTGAAGTAAATCTCAATTTCTTTTTTTAAAAGCTTCACACATTTACTTATGTGCATAGTGTACCCCAAAGTTCCATGAATAAACTGTGTTTACTGATGACTAAATGTTAGTTAAAAGAAATTATTTATGTAAAAATATTTTGAGCTAATGATCTCTCATTGTTTCAGTAAGTGAGAGAATGCTTAGTTTTCTAATGGAATCTCTTACCAAGAGAAGGTTATGAGGCTATTTGTGACAGAATATGTAAACACACTAACATAGTTTCCTTCTTGCCACTAGCACTTTAGCAACATGCACACAAAGGGTTGCACTACCTTATAGGAAAAGTAAACAAAATTCTCCTTTGATATTTTTAATATAATGATCAAATATGTAATACCTAATTTGGTGCTTTACATATACTTTCAAAATGTCACCTTGCTGATGCTCTAATACAAGGGAAGGGGTATTACCTGCCAGGGAAAGAACACCATTTCTTTCCCACTTCCAAATGGTTGCATTTGTACTTGCTGAAGGCTCATCTCATGGACACTGTGGGCAACAGTATATACAGCCTTGTATACATTATAACTCTCTTCACTCATTGCCATGTCAAAAACATGTCTAGGCAGGAATTCCAAGGAAGCATTTTGCTGGCATGTCTCCAAAAGTTGACAATCAAGCTCTGAAAATGGGCATTTGAAGAACAAAAACCATAACTTAGGAAGGTAATTGTCTTCAGGGTATTTGAAAGGATTAACTGTTTTGATAAAATTTGGAAATTCAACCATCTTCTCTTGTTGAAGAGAAAAAATGATACTCCCATGGAATGAATCTAGGAAGAAATAATCAGGGTGGTTGGTAACATCCCATTGCGCATTCATGATCCAGACCTTCCATGTCAAAATCTGTTTACCTAGATTTAGCATTAAACCTTGTAGTGAATCACTGTCTCCATAAATGATGATGATATTGGCCAATGATTCCTGTATCTTCCCCAAATTTGCCCAGAATTTGTAGGAAAATGAAGTCCATGTGCTTGAGATCATTTCGACAAAAGCTAAACAGACTCTGTTTTTCTCCATATTTTTTCCTAAATCTGACAGAAACTCAGTCCCTCTGTGGTCATCTGGAAGAAGCAGACCAACCCAGGTCCAGCCAAAATGAACCATCAAAGATACCATGGCAAGTGACAGAGATTTGCCTTTGGGGGCCAATTGATAGAGAGAATTAAACTGGCTTCGGTCACTCAAGATAGAATCAAAAGGACCAATGGTAAGCTGAAGTGAAAGCAATTGAGAAAAATAGTCAAATAATGTCATCAAACACAATCATCCTTTTAAAGTCACATATGGAAATGCTCATCATGATGACTGGTTCATTCTGACTTTAAAGGTATATCTATGTGTCAGAATTTCCCTTGAATTACTGAACTCTTCTTCATTTTAATCCATCTTCTGTGTCTCCTCCATCCTTCCCTTTCTTTCTTTTCCAAGTGACTGAAATATTCATTCATCTCCAATTGTCTAGCCACTTGTCACAGATAGCTAAGTAATCCAACTGTCTGTTTTTTACCTTAGCATACCTCTGAATATCCGGCAAGGAGATCTGGCTATAACTCAAATATGATGCCTTACCTGTGGGAATTTGTAGAGTTGAAGCAGTGTCCCAAAATGGGCAGATTTTGCCCATGATGGTCCTGTTAGAGCAGCAGCTGACTTTCTTTCCTTTACACAGTTATAGTTTGAGTGTGGGTAACTCTGACCTGTGAGCCAAATGAGGGCATTCACAAGAACATTCTTATCACCGTGTTGAACATTATAAAAATCAAATCCCAGAGAAATGTTTGGTAAAAGATGGGGATTCCTGTTGATCTCCTCAATGGCAAATACCAGGGCCAGAATAAACTCATAGTTTTTAAAATTATACCTGAATAAATAAAATACACACACTAGAAGAGGTGATAGATGATACAGTGCTGCAGCTCAACCCAATGATTTTGTAGTTCAAATATTTGTGTGTATATATATATATAGTCCACATTTAAAATTTAACACCAAATGCCTTGAACTCAACCGATTATATTAACGTGTTAGAATGAAATAAAATCCTTTATATAGTATCCTCATTATTGACAGCCCCACAGCAGCTCACTTTAGTTTCAATTATATTTAGTACATTACTAAAATTATTGACCATGTATTTGAAAAATGGCCCTTATGAAGTATCATGTTTCCTGGTGCATTGCTGTTGAATTTAGTTTCTACAGTTAGAGAATATTAATATTCATAGATTTAATCATTAGCCTTTACCAGGTAATATTTTATTCAATGAATTTCACTAAGTTAATTTGCTATTCTACGACAAAATTTTCTTTGTCAGAGTTTATGTTACTTCTATATCATGAATATGTGTGTGTGTGTGTGCGTGTGTGTGTCACTGTGTTTGAAAATGTTTGAATTTTAAATGTTATGAGTACAACACGGAGGACAATCTCAACAGGCAGTTCTGGCTTTAGTTTTCCTTCAAACAAAGTATTATTTCCATAACATATGCCTGGATATCTCTATTAATTCCAGGGCTTCTTGTGTATCAGAGTTCTCTCCTCTACACGAAATCTAAATTAGAGATGTGCACTCCAAAATTTTCTAGGGGTCTGAACTCAGGTAATCTCAGTTGCACCTGAAGCATTTTTGTTTTCTGAGACATTCCTCAATTTAGTGTCAATGTCTGAGATTTAGAAAAGCAGGTTTCATTCAAATACCTTGAAAATAAGAACAAACAAAACAAAACAAAACCTGAAGTTAGGCAAGTAAACCATTTTGGGATTTTATTTTAGGGGAGTCCAAACAACCTCCATCTAAGGTATAGGCTGCTGCCCATGCCATTCATCCCTTCCAGAAAAAGAGGTATCATACTATTGCTGAAGATGCCACATGCTTCATAAAGTATGTGAAAGGATCAATCTGGAATTACCTGGAAGCCTCCCTATTTAGGACAGGCTCCCAAAAATAGAGGAGTCATACAAGCTCAAAACAGAGAGAAAACAACCAGTAGTTCTAGTTACTTGTAACTGTTAAAAAGATAGGTACTAGCCACGAACAGGATATTTGTCTGAATACATACATACATACATACATACATACATGCATGCACACACACACAAACACACACACACAACACACACACACACACACATATATATATATATATATATATATATATATATATATATATCTCAAAACCCACACACTTAAAGATCAGGCAACTGGCAGAAGACTCAAAAGTTTCTTACAAGAGAACGAGGACAACTATTGCAAGATATTCTCTTCAAATTAAGAAAGATGACATGAGTTGGTAAGTAAGTGAAATTGGAGGATTTGTTTGGAGTGGTCAGGGATAATTATGACTGAGACATATCAATTAAAAATTTCCAATCATCAATAAAATATTTTATTGACAATATTGCATTTTGAAAATTGTTCTTTCTTCTAGAACTTGATGGAAATATGGCATTAGTAAAGAAGTCATCAAGTTGCTATTGGACTAGAAGCTACATCCTTACTAACTTTCAGAGTTCTGCTGATGTAACAGAATCCTGATCTTAGTATACCTTCAGACCTTAGTGCAAATGACTCCATGATGGAAGTGTCATTCAGCCTGTCAATCTCAGCAGGTAGACAGCAACACCTGCCTAAATTGACACAAATACTGAATCCACCAAGTCCATGGTTCTGAGAGTTTCTCTTGATGAACTAACTTGCTTTTGGCTTCCATAATTCCACTTCTGGCTAACTCCTCCTGTTAACTGAAAATATGTCAACCCAGAAAGATGATTTTTGTGCTGAAAAACGCAACCTGAGATGTCTCAGTGCTCGACTAAGATTCCAAGTACACAGTATAGTCACAAGCAAGCTAATAGAAACTTTCCATTGTTTAAACTCATGTCAAAAGCAGTGTTTTCTGGTGAATACCTTCACTACTTCCATTCACATCTCACAGCAAGTCCTCAAGACACATGGGTTCTCCAAGTTCTTCAGTGAAAGCAAGAATGCAGTGATTTAGGAGCTCAAATGGGGTGTGAAACCAAAGTTCAATGTCCTCCAGATGTCCTTTGATTAGTTTGTGCCTAGGAATTGGATGAATCTGACACCTCCACTCCCAAATGAAACAAAGTGGAATGTTCCCTGGTTTGGTACCTTTGCAGGTAAGTTTGATTAAGGTGACTTCTACTTGAATATATAGGGGAAAGGTAAGAAATGGCTACTGGTCCAGTGTTCAGAAACTATGTGAGAGGACACTAGATTCCTATGTCTGTTCAGGCATATTAATGTGTGGTGTCCACCTCAGGTTGTTTTTACTGCTTCTTTTTGTGTTTTTATATGCTTTCCTGCTGGTCTTGCTTTCCTATATTCTCCTGTGTCATTCTTTCATGTGACACCCTCCTCTAACTTGGCTTAAGATCTGTGCCTCCTCTTGTTGGGGATCAAAATCCTTTTGACTCTTCAAGGTGTCCCAGAGAAAAAGCTAACAATCACATCCTCCCGTCACACTAAGGAGTGTATCTTGTTTTGTTGCTTGACTCCTCCTCAGTCAGGCCTGATCCTTATGTGTAGGTGGTGAATAGCCAGCCCTCCAGCCAGGGTCTACTGCATCTAAACAGAATGCACTCAGGGCATTTGGAATAGTTCCCTTGGGTGTGTATTCACTCCAATTTTAGCCTGCTGTAAGCCACCCTAGAGAAGGGAAAAGTATCCTTGGGATGACCCTAAAGGAAAAGAAATGTATACTCATTGTTCTTTCATGATGTGTGTCTTCTTTCTTCTTACTAGTCAATGCTTCATATAATTTGAAAATGCCACATCCACAATACTCTCTTAAAATAAAATAATAAATGGGTAGAAAAATCTCCTGTGGTGCTATACAGGGGGATTTTTTGCCATACAACACAACTTGGACAGAACAGAATCTCCCTTCTGTCCAACACTGACTAAGCAGCTTCATATAATTTTTGCTGGGTACTTTTTAAAAGATTAAAAACAGATCTTAAAAAGATTTCTTTTGTCAATCAAACTGGCACCAGATATTAGAAAAATGCTATAAGGTTTTTTAAATTTTAGGTATAATTTGGCCCTAATTGCTGGAAGTACCTCAAAGTATTTTTTGCACAAATTGAAAGGTATGATCACCTTCTCTGATGACAAGATACAGACTTAGAGATACCCAGAAAATTTTGGTGTCTTACTCACTGTCAGATGAAAACAACCCAATTGGACTGGTATAATACCCCAAGTTCCTATAATTGTTCAACTAAATAGTTCAATTACTGCTGTTCAGATTATACTATACCCAATAACTTTGGAAGTAAAAGGAAAGTTGAAGTCCATATTTTCTGAGAAGAAGAGACAGGCATACAGATGCCATGGCAGTCAGCCTGGATTACACGTCTCCTGCCTGTAAAGAAACTTGGGACATCTGATTCTCATGAGCCTGATTCTTCCAGAGAAACAGGTGTATACACCTTGTCTCTGAATGATGGACTTCTCAGCCTCACATTGACATAAATGAGTCTACCCATCTTTGCTTTTAAATGCACAGCTACAGGAAGTGGGGTTTGCAGTGTGAAACTGACCTGTAAAAGAACACACCTGGATTTAAAAATTTTACAATCCTGTATGAGGAGATACTAAACTCCTCCCTTCCATCATTATTTACCTGGAAAAATAGTTTATAAAAGGCATATTGAGTGAATGTTACAAGAGGTACAGTCCTTGGTCTACAGAATGTCAGATAAAAAGGGGTCAAACTTGTAGAAGGCTACCAATCTTGACTGCCAGCTGAATGTAGGTCAAAGGAGACTGTCTCACTAGGATTGTTGTATGTTTCAGATTCCAACTGCAAAGACAAAGGATAACATTCTAGAACTCCCAGGTGCAGCTGCTTTACCAGTCCCTGGATACCAGAGTTTGTGCAACTGGAAAGCCTCCATACAGAAGCACAAAATAGAATTAAGACCCTAATTTGGACTAACACTAAACAAAAGGCACTCAAGTCTTTAACAATAGCTCTGAATTTGTCTCCAGCCTTGGAACTTCGAGATGCCTCTAGACCTTTTCATATGTCGGCCCAGGACACAAAAGACATAGCCAGTTTTAACCCAAATGATGGGTTCCAGTTGCTGTGTCAGAGGAGCAGCAGGTGGCAATTTAATTTTAAGGTGTTACCTCACCCAGAGGCAAATCACTTTTGGATCGATGTTGGATAGACAAGGCCTCAGACTGTGGTCTCCACAAAGTCTTTTGATACTTCTGGGTCTTTACAAGTTGTCACTGCAATCTTTCTTCAGTATCTACCATAGTGTGAATGGGTATGGAGAGAGTCCCCAATGACTGTACTTTAGTGTGTTTATCTCATGTAAATTACCTGTTCCAGTGGGCATTTTTATCTGTAGATTTGCATGAAGATACTTTCTTCCTGAGCTTTACTGTATAATTGATAACAGTAATGTTAGTTAAATTAGAAGTTGATTATTGAAAACAGTTAGTACCTATGAGTTTCATCTAAAGAAGTGTATAGATCACAGTTCAGGTTAGTGATTAAGGAAAACATTTGAGTTCCCGGATCAAGGCTGGCTCAAACACTTTTAACATAGATGCTGAAAGGTGCATTAATAGTTTTTGGTGTGCAGCTTTGTTGAAACAGAGCCTTTGTATGACCTCATGTTAGAGTAAGATATTTTGATAATAGCTTTGAGGTTAGGCATCAAAAAATCAAGCCAGATTAATTATTACTAGATTACATACTTTTGTGAGGTTTGGTTGATGATCAAAATGGTGATTAATTCCCTGTACCCATTTCTACCCTCAATCTCCTGATATATATATATATATATATACATATATATATATATATATGTGTGTGTAATGAGTTGGCATGAACCCTAAAGATTTAAAGTAGAGCTGACTGACTGGCTTTCACGTAAAATAGTTTAGGCTTGTGATTGTTTTATGATTCCTTATAAGACTACATTTCAAGATAAGTAATAAAGTTTAGTCCTTTATAATTGCAAAATTCAGCATACCAGTAAAAGAAATGTTTGAGAAAAATACATTGCTTTTTTACACTTAGTCTTTTACAACTTGTTTGGAAATGAATGTGCACAGGTTCATCGGACACCATTTTTTCAAATATAATATATAAAATATTTCATCATGTAAGATATATGGAAACATGCTGCTTTTTTACTTGTACTCATTGTAATCATTTACTGGAATAGTAGAATGTAACCACAATTCAATTTTTGTTTTACTAGAAAGGTTTCTTGTAGAGGAAAAATAAAGAAAATGAGGAAGATTAAAGGTGGAGTTACAAGGAATAATCAGGAATGAAAGAATTAGGAGGCAAACATTAAAAGAGTTAGAAGGAAAGCATCAAGAGAGAAAGAAGGGACATTTGTGGATAGAGATAAGAAAAGCAATAAGGAACTGAAACAGAAGAATGAGAAAGAAACAGAAGAAAAATATTAAGAGAGCGTGTGTGAGCATCTTTCCCTGTACACCTGCAGATAAAAGAGTCATAGTTTGCTGATTTTGTGGATTCTTTTTAAGCCTTGTGCTTCTGAAGGCTGGCACCCATATTGGGGCCATGGAAATCCCCCAAGAATTGAACCCTGCAATAGATCAGCAATTAGTCCTGTCATCCAGATGGACTTTGGGAACCCATTCCACATGGACGGATGCTGTCTCCACTTGGACACAAGGGGGAGGGCCTCGGCCCTGCCTGCCCAAAACATATGACAGATTTTTTATATCCCCATAAGGGCTTTACCTCCTTGGAGAGTGGATTAGGGAACTGGGACAGGGGTTGAGGGAGGGTTGAAGGGTGGTGGGAGAGGAAGGGACAGAGAGGGAACTGGGACTGACATGTGAAGCAAACTTGTTTCTAACTTAAATTAAACTAAAAAAGAGGAAAAAAGAAGTGCACCCTGTAGCCACAGAAGCCTGTGAAAGATCTGTGGAAGCTCCAACTAGATTTAGAAACAAAAACAAACAAATTAACTAAGTTAAGATGTTACATGTATAGCATCAAACACATGTAAGGACTTCCTCTCAGGAACAGAAGAACATTGACTTTTTAATAACTGTGTGCCCCAGTACAATACACCACTCTTGGAATCTCCCCTTTGAATCCAGTTCCAGAAACCAATCCTACTATCCTCTTACCTCATAATGATTTGCAGGTGCTCATCCAAGACAGCCAATAGATGACATATTAAATCCGGTACATTGGAGCTGCACTAGCTACTTTAATTACTAGAATTTGTGCCCAAACCAGAGAGAAGAACTGATTGATCTGACACAGCATCTCATATGGGAAAACCTAAGTTCATCATCATCTACATTCACCATCAATTGTTGTGCTTTTGTAATTGGGCATGTCAACCATATGGTCTACAGAGAAAGAGGGCTTCTCACTGTTGGGGAAAGAATATTAAAAATTCTTGGCCCTCCTAAGTGCAATTTTGCTTCCCCTAGAAATTTCTGTCCTCCATGGCCAGGTTGCTGAAGTCACTATATGACAAATAACCCTGAGACTACTGTGGACTATTGATGTTACAATTACACATACCACAACCCACTACCTGTGACTGCACGATAAAGAAAATAACCAAACTGCAGTTAATACCCATATTTTCATCCAGGACATCAGAGGAAAAATCATTCTCCCAGAAATAATTGGTGGGACTCTGGAAACTAACCTGTCAATTTGGGGACCACAAAACCATCTGCATTTCTCAGACCAGTGTGTTATAGCTATACTGGACACACTAAAATGGCATATCTCAGACAGATGCCATGTTTGTGCTCATGAAAATCCAAAACAGAAAATCCTTACTTAGAAAATTGTCAAAATGAGATATCAATATCCTTGCAAACTTTGAAAATAACTGACTTCACTCATGTTCTGGCCTGCCAGAGGAGTATAAAAATATTTGCTACTTTCTAGAAGGTGCTGTTTTGGGTGAGTAGAAGTATCCCCCAACTAAACTGAACCTACTCAAATAGGACCTCAAAATCTCCTGCAGGTGCCCTTATTTGGCCTCCCTCTAGCAATAGGGTGCAAAGATGGCATGGCTTTCATAGCCAAAACCCTCTCAATTAATCGCTAAGGTTTTAGACATAGAGTAAAATTTCCACTGAGCAATAGTCCCCAGAGTTCTGGGCTGGCAGAATGAATGAACAGGACATAAATGAAACTCTAGCAAACTCTTATCAGAGTCCAGAGAGAGAGACAGGTCTCCTTCCTTTAATTTTCCTGAGCTTGCTACATGTCATAGATTTCCTTCAGTGCTTCCCGGGCTCACAGATGACAAATTGACAGAACTCTTGAACCATTCTTTTCTCAAGGCCACTCAGTTCTCTGTATAGGCTATTCACTAAACTGAGGGACCCAGACAACGTCTGTGTAGTTAGGTAAGTGAGTAGTCAAAGGAACACTGGAACTAACCTTGAAAGGACACAACAAAGTGATTTGCTACACTCCTACAGTCAGGAAGATAGACACTCTTCCACCATAGACCCAACACATCCAGATAAAGAAAGTGAGAGCCACAGGTGCTGCTGCCAAATGGACTGACTCTGCACTATGGACCCATTAAAATTAAGGGTTTCTTGGGTCACAGGCTCTTCTATTCCCTGTTGATGAACCTCTTACTGAGTCTTGTAAATTTCATTATGAGTGTTTTCATTTTGGGGCATTGGTCAAACCCCACCACTTTTAGTTCTGGCCTGAAAACTGAGCAAGATATTAGCTAGTATGACCAGCAGCCAATATGCTGTCTTGACCTTTACTTACTGATGCCTTCTTTAAGTGATTGCTTCTAGTGGAGAAGGGAAAGATGTGGAAGTTTATATTTTAAGATAGGAATGCAGAATTTACAATTCTGTGCACACCTGTGGTTTGGCCACTAGTTGCCAGAAACAATGAAGTTTCCCATGTAAAACTGGGGATTCCTAAAAAGATTTTATGAAAAAACTTCTGGTTTGGGGAAAATACGAATCTGTCCTGCAGGAGGGGACCCTAAAATAAGTTAGTGATTCCCAGGCAAAAATCAGCCAGCATTGCTATTCCTGAGTAGACACCTGGTTTACATACTACATAGGGATATTCAGTAAACAGACTGTCATCCCATTGACTGACAATAATTACAGTGACTGACCAGCGTTATCTAATATTAGGGTACTTATAATAGGAAAAATCTTGTCTAATATTCAAAACTTTTAACCTAGGTACTTTACCTATTTTGATGTCTGGTATTAAGTCTAATGGTTTAATTCATATTTTTAAAACAATATTACTGGGTTTTTGAGATTAATCGGTTGGCATGTACTAATGGTTTTGACTAACTGTGGCTCTTCTAATGATTTCCAAACTAAGTAGATAGGTTGATAAGGATGTAGACTCATTAAAAATTCTGTTTCTGAATAAAAAAATCAGTAAAGATTCCATTGTAGAAATAGTCCTACAAAATTTGTCTTAGAGATCTCATGACATAAAGGAAAGTATGTGTGGATTGGGGAGAAACTTTTTGTGTCTATGCTAATTGACCAAATGTAGTTAGTCAAAATCTTGGCCTGTTTGGGGAAAATGATTGGAACCAATCTTTGTTCTCTTGGTCCCTCTGACTCTACTATCAGCACTGGCTGAGCATCTAATTCTCATTCTAATTGGATTATGAGTTAGATCTATATAATAAACTAAATTAGGTTTAGTCTATGATTTAACTCATTAACTAAGACCAGTTGAGACTATTACAGACCCCAGAAGTTAATAGGACTGCAGAATGTTATGCAACTTACTGCATGATGGAAGTGCCATTCAGCATGCAGAGTTGAGCACATAGACAGCACCACTTGACAAAAATGAATGCAAGACATACACCATCAAAGCTCATAATTCTCAGAAAGACTCTCAATGTACTAAACTTGTTTTTGGCCTCTGCCCTGTGACTTGGCCACTATTTACCAGAAACAGCAAAGATCCAGGGTAAAACCTGGGATTTCTAAAAAGATTATATGAAAAAGATTCTGGTTTTTGGGAATAGGAATCTGTCCTACGAGAAGGGACCTTAGTGTAACAAAAAATAAGTAAAAGACGCAGAGACTGATATTGGGCTTTAATCTTTGACCTGAATATCAGAAAGTAAAGCAGCTGGCCACTAGCTCTCAGCTGAAAATCGGGCTAAAGGGACTGATCCATGGAAGAACTCTTTACCATGTCTCAAACTGCTGCCTCTCCTCAGTGTGGTTGGAGAAAGAATGCTCCTATCTTCAGCAACTGGAAACGAATGCCTCTCTGACCTTGCTTCTGTGATTCATACTTCCTTAATGTTTAAATTAAATGTGTGAGCTATAATTCCTTTTTAGACTGATTCACTATTGTGTGGATCTGGTGGCCTCAGACTTGAAGATATATGTTTATCTCTTAATCTAGGGTCCTAGGATTAAAGGTTTGCACCACCACCTCCTAACTTCTGTCTTTTGGGATTAAAACTGTGTGCCTGAATTCTATGGCTTGCAGCTGATTGTAGTTTCTAGCTCCTTAGGCAAGCTTTAAAAATAATCATAAATAATATGTTTTACCCCCCCCCCTGGTGTAGTTAATCATTCCCAGGCAAAATCAGCCAGTTCTGCTTTGGCTTTCCTGTTCTTGTTAACTGAAGTATATTAACACAGAACATTTTTTTTCTGTGTGCTTAAAACTTCATCCTGAGAAATTCTTCATGCTATACTGAGATCCTGAAAATCCAATATAGTTGCTGGCTGATTAATAAAGACTTTGTATTGGCTTAAAACCATGTGTGCACAGTCTTTTCTGGTGAATATCCTAGAATGCTAAGTACTATGCATGAAAATGTAGTTGATCTCATCCAGCTATGAACCTTGCAATATGGAAATACAGCTGACCTAACAAGACATACCTTCTGGTACAATAGTAACAGAAATGCCATATTCAAGTAATTTTCTGTTCGGACCTAGGGCCCATTTGACTAGAAGTCGCTCATCCATGAAACTGTTATTGGGAACTAGAAAGTGTAACTAATGAGGTCATAGGGTAAAGGAGAGAATATAATGGTATTAGTCTGCTGAATAGATATAGAATTAATATGATAGTTCATAATTTATTTCTCAAAAAAGAGATCAGAGAATTGATCTGCCCTAGTCATAGACACATCTGGTAGATGTAAATTAACAGAGATCTTCAAATGGTCAGTTTAGGAAGAATAAGACATTGTGTAATGCTCAGCTCCAGAGATGGCATACACGTTATAATCTGTCACTAAAAATCTCCGTGATCTTCCAGATGTTTTACATAATTCCAAGAAAAATATTTGTAGAAAAAACAGAACAGTTGTGCATAAGAATGCAAGGGGTTTCTCACATCAGGCCTGCACAAGCTCATGCTAGAACAAAAGAAACAAGGATGGAGAACAGAGTTAGGCATGAAATCTCACCACCTCCTGCAGAGTGTTTGATTTTATAGGTTTTCTGAGAGTCAGTTATTATCAATATTTTTTACTCCTGGTAGTTTTACTAGACTGCAGAGCATGCTCCTGACCTACTACTTATTCAACAACATAAACAGGACTTTTTGGGGAGAAAGAATAAATTTCAAACTTCATTGAATAGGAAGGTGAATGTGGAGGAGTGCACATGCAAGAAGTTAGGTAGCGGTGAATATAGCAAAAAATATACTGTATTTAAGTCCTCAATTAACTAATAAAATATTTCAAAAAATACAAGAAAGCAGCGAGACACATAAACAAAAGGAGTGCATATATTGGGAGGGAATTGGGCACAAAATTTCTAGTTCTTTATTTGGAAGCGAAGAAAAATACTGGAAGTCAATTTTTCTGTTCTAGCAGAATGTAGATATAAATGTAAATGTATATACAGATGTATACATACATATATGATGCACACATTTGACAATTTCATACATCTATACAGTCTTGTGAGTACATTGTAGCTTAAAATCCCTATTATGCTGTCCATAAAAAGCAGCTAAGGTGATCAATCGTCAAAATCCCAAGCAATGGAAAGGGGATGGAAACTTTATTCACCAATTTGATCACCATATTTTGAATCTATGGTTTCTCAATATATATCATATAAAAATTTATGCCCAGTACCTATATGATAATGAAAAATTTTGAAGTTGTACACAACATGATTAGTGTTTAAAAGAAAAAAAGGAAAGACACCAAGGCATGCTTGAGTTAAACCATACCAGTTGCATACCATCCCAGGACACTAAGGGAGATAATTCAGAAAACAATGATTAAGCTGCTTGAGTTAAACAAGCAGGGAGGCTACACATAGATGGAGAAGAAGACACTAGGTAGAGTGGATGGCTTTGGAGAAAGAGATAGGGAGTACAAGGTATCACAGAATAATAGTCAGGGTGTGGCCAGCATCCAAAGCAAATTTAAAAGAACAAAATCAAATTGGTATTTCCTGAATCAGCACTCAATTGTGATCAAATCCAAGAAAACTCATGACACACTCAAATATATAAATGTGGTGGTCTGAATATTTCATGCTCTTTATATACAAGGAAGTTTAATCCTATCGCCCATATAATAGATAAATTTGATTTTGATTAATTTACTTCATGTATAATTACTTTTAAGTGTTTTCAACAATGTGAAAATTGTAAGAAATTGGTAATATAATGAGAAATCAAAATATAAGATTGAGTCTTCAAAGATATATTTTTGTATATAATGATGTCCAGCATTGTCAGTGGATGATAATTGTATAAGATGAAATGACATATTCTTTTAAGTTATAGAAATCTCAGAATGTGCTGTTGTAGTTACTTTTCTTTTATCACATAACTTCCATTGAAAATCAAAGAAGATGACATTATTTACTTCTTCCAGTACACTAGATACAAGAGTGATAATGGATAATTTAATATGTTGTTAGTCACATCAGATAAAACCTTTCTACATAGGTGTGAATTATTGCTTAAGGTTAATACAGTGGTGGATATATGCATCTCTATCTGCAAGTGACACATTCAGATAACTTTTAAAAGAATTTCCTCAGTCCTAACAATGACAGAGAGCAATGTTCACTTCTGTCAGATGCTGAAAAACATTCTTACACGTAGGGTTGTGTGCATCTGATTAACTGCCTATGTTTGTGTTTCTGGCTGTGTTGCAATTTACCATGGCAGATTACACATTCTGTGTGAAACACCCAATGATAAAAGGAGCTAGGAAACAAAATGTCAGTGCCAAAGAAAAGTAAAAATTGAGGATGAACGAAGTCCAGTGGCTACAACAGAACAAACACCAAAGAAGGTATTTTCAAATAAATTGATACATTCCAGATAGACCTTCATTAAAGGTTGTGGATAACATTTAAGAGACACTCTTCCCATATGAATACAAAAACACACAAAGCTTAAATTCATGGAAAGAGAAGCATCAATTATAAGAGCACTGACAGTAATGGAAGAAAGAGCACAGAATCCAGTTATAGTTAGTGGTAGAGCCATTTTCACTGCTGAAACACAGAAGGAGGTGACAGTGTGAAAAACTCATAATAACATTCCCTGTGAATTATTCTCCAGAAAATTGGTAGTGGCATGTTTTTATTGCTCTCTTATAATGCCTGAAAATACAATGTACATATATTTACATGTATATTGTGTTGTGATTAACTATTTGGCATTCTCAAAGTGATAATAAAACCTATCATTACTATTATTAAAAAGACTTGTTGATATATCTTGGTCAGTCTAAAAATCGGGTACTTGTTCAACATTTTTGGCATTTTATAACTAAAGTTTTCTCCTGAAAGTTTCATAACATATCTGGCTAAACATGTTCTGAACAAGGAAGATCATAATAGACATGCCAAAGTGGTTGTAGAAGAGACCATAAGAGCTCTCTATTACATGGAGAACTGTAGGCAACTAAGAAGTGCTGAAAGTCAGAGAAATAGTCTCCTAAAGGAAAAGCAAAGCAATCAAATATCCAATAGCAAGTGATAATCATAAAAAATATCCCTAGGTATAGCTTTATATAGAATGACCAGGATGTATTTAGGAAGATGTATGTATATATACAAAATATGTTCATGAAATAACAGTTCTTAAAGACTCCATGAATTGAAAAAGAAGAAAGCAGAGCTAGTTGTGAAGTTCTGGAGAGAAGGGAGGAAAGAGGAAATGCTCCAATTATATTATAATTTCAAAAGGAAAGTAGTGAACAATTTAACACATGAATTCCTTTGGAAAATATTTTAGAATAAGCTGCAAGAAACTATTTCTGGGTTTTGATGGGTGACACTCTATCAAAAGGCATATATATCTTCCTTAGAAGAGAAAATCTCTTAAAGTCCAAATTGTGAAAGATAATATTTATATGACAAATGGACTTATATCAAGTTACTGAAAGAAGAGGTGTTCACAGAGTTGGGATGATATACTTTGACAAAGAAAGTCAACTGCATTTTCCAAGTAAGTGAGAGGGACAATTTCTGCCTCTCATAAATTTCTAGAGTCAATTCTAACTTGAATTTGGAAGGATATTAGTGACGATAAATAACAGGATTTATTCATATGGAGCATAAATATGACCCAGCCTTTACTGAATTCAACTAATGAAAAGCTGAGTTTGGTCCCAGCACACACATGGTCGGTGGAGAGGATATAATCTCACATATTGTTTCTCAGCTTCACATGTGAATTGACACATGAATATGCATGCACACAAAATTTGTGGTTAAAAGATACTTGAAAAAGTCTGTACCATGTACAGTCAATCCAATAGATTAAATCACACTACCCTAAAATTAACTTACATTAATCTGGAAATCTTTATCTATTTCTCATGCTCATATATCATATCACACAATCTAAACAGCTATGATATCCTGAAAGTACACTGCAAAAATTTGGGCCACATAAAAACTTATGTATGAATTTTGTTACCATGATAATTAAGATGATTATTTCTTGTCATGTAAAAATGGGGAGAAAATTGAAAAGAGACAAAGAGGCAGAGGGTTAAGGAGAGGACACATTCCCTCTTTGAAAACAAATATGCACTCTTAAACTGTAATAAAAGACATAACTAGAAGACCTATAAAATGATTTTAGCTTCTAGATAATATTATTGTGTACCAACTTGTATGAAAAAATGGAAAATGTGTTATAAAATGATAAATTTTGAAGTAGGAAAGAACACAGGGAAAGACACATGATAATCTTTTATAGTAACAAAAATATTTCCCTACCACAAACTTAGTTTGATTTTATTTCTAACTTAATAAGAAAGAGCCCCATGTGGCCACAATCACATAACTGTGTCTTTTGAATACTCACATGAAAATAAGATAAAAACCCTATTAGAAATTCAGGGAACAAATGGGAACATTTGTTTTAGAGTAAAAGATTAGCAAATAACAAATTTAATTTAAAAGTGTTAAAGACAGGCATAAAGAGAGATGTTTTGACAACTAAAAGTATTCTCAACTTCTGAATAAAACACACTTACTCTTAAATGAGTGCTATTTAACACATACAAACTTGCAACTCTATCATCACATCAGACAACTTTCAGTGTCATCAACTCTTTTCTAGACTTCTAGAATGCCCTGAAGATCCAGGTCTTTGATTAAACAATCCTTCCTCTAAAAACCTAACATGAGAAACATGTGATTCCTGTGGCTGTAAGGCATGGCAAAGTAAGACTACAAGTTTTCAGTTATCATATTTGGAAACAACAATCTCTAAACAAACAAGCAAATGTACTGTATAGTCTTTGAGAAAAGAAAATAAATGAACAGTAACATACAATTAAATAAGGGATTTTGGATAGAAAGAGAGTCTATCATGATAAAAATAAGAAGTAAGAAAATTTTAATAACAATCCCACCTGGGTCACATGTAATATGAAATCCAAAATAGGATAAATGAGTAATTACACTTACTGTATGTGGGTGTCATTGAAGTAGTGTGGCAGATACGAATGTGGATGTTTGTTCCTTGTTACGTAAGTATGAACTGGAAAAAATACACCAATGTCCACATCTCCGTTACGGTGAAAATCTTCTTTGATTCTGAAATAACATTCAGAGGAGTCATAGGCACATACATGACAAGGCTTAACCAAGATCCTGATAATAGCAACCAAAAGAAAACACTGTACAAATGCACATGTCTGCCCGGACATAAGTTTGTTGGGTGCAGATCTCACAGTGTTCAGCATGTCTATACTTTAGCTCATGTGTCTGTGATTATATGTGCTTTTAGTTTTGTTGATAAGTGAAGCTGTCTCAGTAATCACTTTGAGTACTTTCTTGTATTTCCTCCACTGCCATCTAGGGCTCTGGAATTCTTTCTTCCTTCAGGCTCTGCATCTGATGTCCTGTATTCAGGTGAAAAACAAACTGGAAAACATATTTGGAGAGTTTCTTCTGTACCCATAGGCATCATGACTTCAGCAAAAACAACAGGCAGAAGAGCTCAGGGATGAAGTCCTCTTTCGCTAATTTGGCCATATGTGTGAGGCAAGAAAATTTTCACATGAAAACAGCTGATGTTGGTGTAAACAAGCTCCATCAGATGATGAAATTCTAAGTGTAATGGAAAAGAGAAATGACCAAAATCCAATGCTTGATGAAGCATACCAAAATGATTGGAATATCATGATTCCCCAAACCAAAGAAATTCAGGGTGTTCTACCTTGTTTAGTGTCTGTGTATCAGAGCTTTATTCCTTTTATGATATATCGATATATGTAGATCAATATATCCACACATAATATGATCAATTTTTTCTCATTTTGAGAAAATTAATGGTACTGCTAAATTATTCAGTTCCAGATGGGTTGTCTAATTGAGAAATTAACTTTTCATTTTAATCTGAAGTCCTAGTCTATCCTCTGAAGCAAAGCATGTTCATCACACAAACATGCAGTACCAGCAAAAAGTACATAGCCAAAACAAACATGTGCAATAAAGGGAATTCCAGAGGCCTCACAATCCCTGACTTCAAACTTGACTATAGAACTACTGTAATTAAAACATCTTGAAACAGGCACAAAAACAGAGGGGTAGACCAATGGAATCAAATCGAAAACCCTGATATCAATCCACACACCTATGATCACTTGGATCTTGACAAAGAATCTAAAATTATACAATGGAAAACAGAAAGCTTCTTCAACAAATGGTGCTGACATAACTGGATGTTTGCATGTAGAAGAATAAAGATAGAGCCATATCTATCCTCATGTACAAAAATTAAGTTCAAAAGGATCATAGACCTCACCATAAACCAACCACACTGAACCTCATAGAAAATAAAGTGGAAAGTAGTCTTTAACACATTGGCACAGGAGGCCACTTCTTAAATATAGCACCAGTAGCACAGACACTGAGAATAACTATAAGTGGAACATCTAAAAATGAGAAGCTTCTGTAAGCAAAGGAAATGGTCAACAAGACAAAATGGCAGCCTACAGAATGGGAAAAACACTTAAACAAACCCACATCTGACTGAGAACAGATTTCCAAAATACACAAAGAACTCAAGAAACTAGACAGCAAAAGACCAATTAACCCAAATAAAAATGGGGTACAATTCTAAACAGAGAACTCTCAACAGAGGAATCTCAAATGTCTGAAAGGCAATTAAGGAAGCTCAACATTCTTAGTCATCAGAGAAATGCAAATCAGAACAAATCTGAGATATCATCTTATACCTGTCAGAATGGCCAAGACCACAAACACTGATGACAGTTCATGCTGGAGAGAACTGGGGTAAGGCTAACACTCTTCCATTACTGGTGTGTTATGTGCATTCTTCCCTCCATCCTGGTCCCAGAGTCCCATCTTTTCCAATTGAACACACCAGATGCTATATCAATTATGAAGCTGTTGGCCATTTGCTATCATTTCTTATTAGCTAACCCTGACTTAATTATTAACTCGTAACTGCTAATTTGAGTATTTCCATGTGGTCTTCTCTTACCAGAAAAGGGTCCGGACCTCTTACTCCTCTCATGTCCTACATGGTTGCTGACTGTGTCTTCATTTTTCTGAACCCTCCACTTGTCCTAGTCCCACCTAACTTGATTCCCCATTGGGCAATAGCATGCTAATTATCAACCAATAATAAAAATACACACACAAAAGGACTTCCCCCATCGTCTCCTCTTTTTTGTCTAAATATAAAGAATGGTTTCAACTTTAACATATTCAACATATTTAACATATATAACAGAACAGTTATCAAGTAAAAACTATCATTACAATATTTAGTCCATTAATATTTGGTAAGATTAAAAGAAAGTATTTTATCATCTATCCTATCTGTGTGAGTCTAAAGTCTTATATGTAGCTTATTTATATTATAACTAAGGAAAACTATAATTATAACTACCTGTCTTCAACTCCATCAAAGACTACAGAAAGATAATATATAAACACTAGAATTGACAGAGACATCTTTCTAACTTGCCAGTCACCCAATGGTCTTTTGAAATTTGGGGGGCATCAATCTTCAGCACATAGGGCAATGTATCTGGCAAACTTCTCTGTGAAGCAGGAGATTTTCAAATGTCTGCCTACATAGCAGTTTGTCAGTCATTTTTTTTGTAGAATGTCTTTCAAAGTATACCATGAAGTAGAAACTCTTTAGGACTGTCCCATCAAGTTCAGCAGTCACTTTCCTCTGGATTCTGAGTATCCAGGCTATCAAACAGTAAAAGGCAAGAGCAGTTTCTTGCCCGATTGTCTAATCTTGTCATGTTGAAAGCAAACTCCATAATGAGTTTCTACAATGCCTTTCTTCCTCTTAGATGTAATTGGTTTGCCAGGAGTAGTTTTGTCTCACTATCATGAAAAACCCTAAACCTTTTAAATGTCATATATTCTGAAGGTCTTTGAAAGGTTTGAAGAATATCTATCTATCTTAAATACCTCTCAGAATATATAGGAAACCGAACTAACCAAACTAAAAGTTCTGAATATTATAGGTGACTATATACAATATTTATTTAATAAAGAATTACATTTTAAAAGATCAGTATAAACACAATACTTAAACAAGAGAAATATGCATATCACAAATTTGACCTGAAATTTGTATCAATGAATGAAAATCCATACCAATACAAAAATATTCATTTCTGTATCATATTCCTAAAAAAGAATGACTGTGATCATTACCATTTAAAACCAATCCTGTATATATGAAAACAAATATTTATAAACAATATTTGGGAATGCGGGCATTGTTCTCTCCGAACTACTTCCTGCTATTGGGGGGGGCTGTCTTGGGGATCCCAAGAAGATACAGAAATCCTGATTGTAGTTGTGTGTAACTGCATAATCTCAAGTGTTTTGGGGAAGTTGGATCACCTGGGCCAATGCTTCAGGGTGTCTTGCTTTATCAATCCATATAAGCATGGAAGGAATCCACAACATTTTATTTTCTGTGGAAACACAAGTAAAAAGTCTTTTTCCCAAGTAACCTGTGCTTGTATTTAAATTGAGAGGTAAAGGCAGTTTTTAAATATATAAGTTAAGTTAATTAAGCAGCATTTATAATCAAATGTATTTTAGCAGCTCTTGTTTCTTCCTTACTGATTGAACAACTGAAAGACAAAACAATAGCATAGAGAATCCAGACCCTCTGTGTATTTTCCATTTTTACATGACTTTTTTTATTACTCTATATTATTTAACTTTATTTTTTACATTTTTGAGACAGGGTTTCTCTGTGTACTTTGGCTGCACTTGAAATTCCTGTCTTTGCCAAATCTCATCACTTCCTGGCTCCTGTCTGTACAGACTTCTAGATTTCTTTTTTAAGTATTTTTTTATATTTTATCTTTAAATTTAAATGACAAACAAGGTTGCCTCACATGTCAATTCTAGGTCCCAATACCTTTCCCTCCCCTCCTCCTGTGCCCTCCCACCAACCCCTCAAATATCCCCTGATTTCACCAGGGAGGCTGAGGACCTCCATGAGGGTGTCCATAGTCTGGCATTTCATCCAGGGCAGGGCCTAGACCCTACCCCCAAGAGTATAGGGTGAGAGTGCATCTCTCATTGTTGGATGGGAACCCAAAGTTCATTTGTATACCTGGGGTAAATACTGATCTACTACCCAAGGCTCAATAGATTACCTAGGTCTCCTCAATGGCACCCACATTTAGGGGGTCTTGATCAGTCCCGTGCTGGGTTCCCAGGCATCAGTCTGGGATTCAAGAGCTAACACTTTTCAGGTCAGCTGTTTCTTGGGGTTAAATCAGCCCAGTCTTAACCCCTTTGGTCATCAGTCCTCCCTCTCGGTCAATGGATTTCTTGAGTCAGCTCAGGGCTTAGTCATGGGACTCTGCCTCTGCTTCCATCAGCCACTGAATGAAGGTTCTGTTTCCCAGACTCTCTGGGCATGGGATTGTTGGCTGGCACTCCCCAGATCTATGTCTAAAATCCATATATGAGAGATCACATGCCATGTATCTCTTTTTGTGACTGGGTTACTTCACGCAGGGTGGTTTCTTCTAGTGCCATTCATTTGCCTGCAAATTTCAGGATTTCATTGTTTTTATCTGCTCAGTAGTACTCCAATGTATAAATGTACCACATTTCTCTATCCACTCTTTGGGTGAGGGGCATCTAGGTTGCTTCCAAGGTCTGGCTATTACAAATAATGCTGCTATGAACATAGTGGAACAGCGATCCTTGTTGTATGAATGGGCATCTTTTTGATATACGCTTAAGAGTGGACATGCTAGGTCTTGTGGTAAGTTTATTCCCATTTTTCTGAGGAATCTCCATACTGATTTCCAAAGTGGCTGTAGAAGTTGGCACTCCCACCAGCAGTGGAGGAGTGTTCCCCTTTCACCACATCCTCTCCAGCATAAATTGTTGAAGGTGTTTCTTATTTTAGTTATTCTGACAGGAGTAAGATGGTATCTTAGAGTTGTTTTGATTTGCATTTCCCTGATGGCTAAGGATGTTGAACACTTTCTCAAGTGACTCTCAACCATAATAGACTCCTCTATTGATAATTCTCTATTTAGTTCTTTAGTCCACATTTTAATTGGATCCTTTGGTGTTTTGGAGACTTGCTTCTTGAGTTCTTTGTAAATTTTGGAGATCAGTCCTCTGTCAGATGTGGTGTTAGTGAGTATCTTTTCCCATTCTGTGGTCTGCCTTTTTGTCTTGCTGACTGTGTCCTTTGCCTTACAGAAGTTTCTCAGTTTCAGGAGGTCCCATGTGTTAATTGTTGATCTCACTGTCTGTGCTACTGGTAGTATGTTCAGGAAGCTGTCTCCTGTACCAATTCGTTCAAGGGTACCACCCACTTTCTCTTCTAAGCGGTTCAGTGTGGTTGGGTTTATGTTGAGGCCTTTGTTCCATTTTTACTTTTTTTCATGGTGATAGACATGGATCTATCTGCATTCTTCTACATGCCAACAACTAGTTATGACAGCACTATTTGTTAAAGATGCTTTATATTCCTTGTCGAGGATCAGATGTTCATACATGCATGGGTTAATACAGGGTATTCAGTAGAGAGGTCTACCTGTCTGTTTTTGTGCTAATACCAAAATTTTTTCAGGACACCACTTCTATAATAGAGCTTGAGGTCAGGGATGGTGATGCCTCCAGATGTTGCATTGTTGACTAAGTTTGTTTTGCCTATCATGGGTCTTTTGTTGTCCATAAAAAAATGATTATTTTTCTTTCAAGTCTGTGAAGAATTGTGCTGGGATTTTAATGGGAATTGCACTGAATCTGTAGATTGACTTTGGCAGGATTGCCATTTTAACTACATTGATCCTACCTATTTGAGGTCTTCTTTAATTTCTTTCTTTAAAGACTCAAGGTTCTTGTGATACAGGTCTTTGACTTGTTTGGTTAGCATTATCCCAAGGTATTTTATGCTGTTTGTGTCTATTGTAAAGGGTGATGTTTCTCTGATTTCTTTCTCAGCCCTTTTATCATCTGTATATAGTAGGGCTACTGATTTTCTTGAGTTGATCTTGTAGCCTGCCACTTTTCTGAAGGTGTTAATCAGCTGTAAGTGTTCCCTGGTAGAGTTCTTTGCGTCATTTATGTAAACTATCATATCATCTGCAAATAGTGAAAGTTTGACCTCTTCTTTTCCAATTTGTATCCCCTTGATCTCCTTTTGTCATATGGCTCTGGCTAGAACTTCAAATACAATATTGAAAAGGTATGGAGAGAGTGGACAGCCTTGTCTTGTTCCTGATTTTAGTGGCATTACATTGAGTATCGGTCCATTTAGTTTGATGTTGGCTGTTGGTTTGCTGTATATAGCTTTTATTATGTTTAGGTATGTTCCTGTTATCCCAGATCTCTCCAAGACCTTTGTCATGAAGGGTTGTTGGATTTTGTCAAAGGCTTTTTCTGCATTTAGTGAGAGGATCATGTGATTTTGTTTTTCAAATTGTTTATTACTTTGATAGATTTTTGTATGCTTAACCATCCCTGTATCCCTGGGATGAAACCTTCTTGATCATGTTTAATGATTGTTTTGATGTGTTCTTGGATTGAATTTGCCAGTATTTTATTGAGTATTTTTGCATCAATGTTTATGAGGGATATTGGTCTGAAGTTCTCTTTCTTAGTTGTGTCTTTGTGTGGCTTGAGGATCAAGGTTATTGAAGCCTTGTGGAATTTGGCAAAGTCCCTTCTGCTTATATTGCGTGGAATTCTTCGAGAAGGATTGATATAAGCTGTTCTTTGAATATCTGGTAGTATTCAGTGCTGAGACCATCTGGACCCAGTCCTTTTCACTTGTGAGTCTTTTGATTACTGCTTCTATTTCCATAGGGGTTTTAGGTCTATTTAAATTGCTTATTTCTTCTTGATTTAATGTTGGCAAGTGATAGCTATCCAGAATATTGTCCATTTCCTTTAAATTTTCAAATTTTGTGGAGTACATGTTTTCAAATTATGACCTGATGATTCTCTGAATTTCCTAGAGTCCATTGTTATGTTACCCTTTTCATTTTTGATTTTGTTAATTTACGTGTTCACACCCTGCCGTTTGGTAAGTTTGGACAAAGGTTTGTCTATCTTGTTGATTTTATCACAGAACCAAATTTCCATTGCATTGATTCTTTGTAATATTTTCCTAGTTTCTACTTCATTGATTCCATCCCTCAGTTTATTTACTGGTGTCTACTCTTCCTGGGGGCGTTTGCTTCTTTGTGTTCTAGAGCTTTCAGCTGTGCTGTTAATTATCTAGTATAACTATTCTCCAGTTTCTTCATGTGGGCACTTAGTGCTAAGAAATTCCACCATAGCACTGCTTTCAAAGTGTCCCACAGGTTTGGGTATGTTGTGTCTTCATTCTCATTGAATTCTGGGAAGTCTTTAATTTCTTTTTTTATTTCTTCTTTGACCCAGGAATGGTGCAAATGTACATTATTCAATTTCTATGTGTTTGTAGGATTTCTGCAATTTGTGTTGTTTTTGAATTCTAATTTATCACATGGTGGTCTGATAAGACGCATGGAGTTATTCCAATTTTTTTGATATGTTACCAAGTACATGGTCAATTTTTAAGAAGGTTCCATGTGGTGGTGAGAAGAAGGTATATTCTTTTATATGTGGATGGAATGTTCTATAGATGTCTGTTAATTCCAATTGGGTCATAACTTCTATTAGACCCTTTGCTTCTTTGTTGAAGTTCTATCTGGTATTCCTGTCTAGTGGTGGGAGTTGGGTGTTGAATTCTCACAGTATAGGCGTGTGTGGCTTTATATATGATTTAAGTTTTAGTAACATTTCATTTACGAACATGGATGCCTTTCTATTCGGTGCATAGATGTTCATAATTGAAATTTCAAATTGGTGGATTTCACCTATGATGCGTATGTAATGCCCTCCTTCATCTCTTGTGATTGATTTTACTTTAAAGTCTAATTTATTAGATATTAGGATTGCTACCCCCGCTTGTTTCTTGGGTCAATTTGATTGGAATATCTTTTCGCAACCTTTAACTCTCAGGTAATGTCTGTCTTTGTGGGTTAGGTGTTTTTCTTGTATGCAGCAGAAGGATGGGTTCTGTGTTTGAATTCCTTCTGTTAGCCTGTGCCTTATATTGGAGAGTTAAGGTGATTAATATTGAGTGATATTAATGACCATTAATTGCTCATTCTTCTTTGATTTGGAATGGTTGTTGGTGGTGGAATTATGTGTAGAATTCCACCCCTTTTTTCTTTTGGCTGTTGGTAAAGTGGGATTATCTTTTTTCTGGTTGTAGTTAACTTCCTTGGGTTGGAGTTTTCCTTCCAGAACTTTCTGTATAGCTGGGTTAGTGGATACTTATTGCTTGAATCTAGTTTTTTCAAGCAATATTTTTTTCTCCATCTATAGTGATTGAGAGCTTTACCGGGTATAGAAATCTGTGCTGGCATCCTTGGTCTCTTAGTGTTGGTAGAATATCTATCCAGAACCTTCTAGCTTTCAGAGTTTCCATGGAGAAGTCAGATGTAATTCTGATAGGTCTGACTTTATATGTTCCTTGGCCTTTTTCCTTAGATGCTCTTAATATTCTTTTTCTTATTCTGTATATTTGGGGTCTTAATTATTATGTGGCGAGGGGACTTTTTGTGGTCCTCTCTATTTGGTGTTCTGTATGTTCCTTGTACCTTCATTGGCATGTCTTTCTTAAGGTTGGGAAAGTTTTCTTCTATGATTTTGTTGAATATGTTTTCTGTCCCTCTGAGGTAGTTTTCTTGTCCTTCTTCTATACCTATTATTCTTAGGTTTCGTCTTTTCATGGTTTCCCATATTTCCTGGATTTTGTGTGTTGGGATTTCTTGGACTTAAATTTTCTTTGGTTGATGAATTCATTTCTCTTAGTGTATATTCAATACCTGAGATTTTCTCTTCCATCTCTTGTATTCTATTGGTAATGAGAGAATCTACAGTACCTGACCATTACCCAGCATTTCTATTTCCAGCCTTTCTTCAGATTGTGTTTTTTATTGTGTCTATTTCAGTTTTCAACCCTTGTACAGTTTGAATTGTTTCTTGCAACTTTCAGTTTATCTTTTCATCCATTTATTGCATTTTATTAATTTTTTGGGTTCTTTTTCTTCCATTTCATGTATTTCTTGGTTTCCTTTTTCTCCCATTTCTTGCATTTTTTGGTTGATTTTTCTTCCATTTCTTGCATTATTTGTTTTTTTCTTCCATATTTTTATTCGTTTTTACTTACATTTCTTGCATTTTTGTTTGTTTTTTCTTCCATTTCTTTGAGGGATTTTCCTATATCCTCTTTTAGGGCCTCTATCATTTTCATGAAATTGTTTTTAGGGTCATTCTCTTCTTCATTTGCATTGGAATGTTGTAGTTTTGTTGGTGTGGAATCTCTAGAATCTGGCAGTGTCATATTTGTTTTTCTGTTGCTGAGTGTGTTTTTGTATTGTCTCTTTCCCATCTCTTCTTCTAGTGGCTGCAGAAAGAGCCACTTACTTGTCTGGTGGTTTGGGGACCACAGTTCCCTTTCAGAGGGTGCAAGCAAGTCCAATACTCTTTTAGTTCTTCAATTCCTCATCCTAGTTATGGTCCTGTGGGTGGAGAAAAAGCCCAGGAATCTGGGGTGTGTAGTCTTCTACCTGGTCCCCTGGTCTCGTTGGTTGGGGAGAAGACCTGGTATCTGGGGTGCTTGGCTTCTGCCAGAATGGGAAGCTCTGTGGCAGTCTAAAGGCAATCCCCAGACACAGCAATGCAGGCCACTATGCAGGGCCTGTTTTACCTGGTCCTGCCACTGGAAGTACTGGTCCCCTAGTCTTGTTGGTGGAAGTTAAGTCCTGGGATCTGGAGTGCTTGGCTCCCTCTGGGATGGGAAGCTCTGTGGCAGTCTCTGGGTAATCCCCAGGCACTGGAATCGACTTCTATATTTCTATGAGTAACTAATAGCTAGCTCTGCCCTCTGATCTCCAGTCAACCTTCATTTTTCAAAAACAAATAACATATCACAGAACATATCTGCTAGAAAACTTCACCACAGACTCTGCTGGGATTAAAACCCCAGACATTCCTATATCTCTTCAATATTGTACTTGAAGTTCCAGTTAGAGCAATAAGACAACAAAAAGAGATCAAAGGGATACAAATTGGAAAGGAAGAGGTCAAACTTTCACTATCTGCTGATGATATGATAGTTTACATAAGTGACCCAAAAAACTCTACCAGGGAACTCCTTCAGCTCATAAAAACTTTCAGTAAAGTGGCAGGATACAAGATCAACTCAATATAGTCATTAGCCCTGCTATATCTAGATGGCAAAAGGTCTGAGAAAGAAATCAGAGAAACATCACCCATACTATTGCCACAAACAACATAAAATACCTTGGGGTAAAACTAACCAAACAAGTGAAAGACCTGTATCACAAGAACTTTGAGTCTTTAAAGAAAGAAATTTAAGGAGACACCAGAAAATGGCAAGATCTCCCATGTTCTTGGATAGGTGGGATCAACAGAGCAAAAAATGGCAATCTTGCCAAAGCAATCTACAGATTCAATGCAATCCTCATTAGAATACCAGCACAATTTTTAACATATCTTGAAAGCTCAATAATCAACTTTATGTGGAAAAACAAACGACCCAGGATAGCCCAAACAACCCTATTCAACATTGCAATATCTAGAGGCATCACCATCCCTGATTTCAAGCTCTATTATAGAGCTGTAATCCTGAAAACAGCTTGGTATTTGCAGAAAAGTAGACACATAGACCAATGGAATCCAGTTGAACAACCCAATATTAACCCATACACGTATGAACATCTGACCTTCAACAAAGAGGTAAAAACATACATTGGAAAAAAGAAAGGATCTTCAACAAATGGTGCTGGCATAACTGGATGCTGGCATGTAGAAGAATGTGGATAGATTCATGTCTATTGCCATGCACAAAACTTAAGTCCAAATGGATCAAATACCTCAACATAAATCTAGCCACACTGAACCTCTTAGAAGAGAATGTTGGAGGTACCCTTAAACAAATTCGTACAGGAGACTGCTTCATGAACATAACACCAGTAGCACAGACAGTGAGATAAACAATTAACACATGGGACCTCCTGAAACTTAGAAGCTTCTGTAACACAAAGGGCACAGTCAGAAAGACAAAAAGGCAGTCCCCAGAATGGGAAATGATATTCACTAACCCCACATCTGACAGAGGTCTGATCTCCAAAATTTACAAAGAACTCAAGAAGCAAGTCTCCAAAACACCAAAGGATCCAATTGAAAAGTGGGCTACAAAACTAGAGAATGCTTAATAGAAGAATCTAAAGTGGCTGAGAAGCACTTGAGAAAGTGCTCAATATCCCTAGCTATCAGGGAAATGCAAATCAAAACAACTCTGAGATAACATCTTACTCCTGTCATAATGGCTATAATAAAATGATTGAACACAGTTTATTCTTGAGGGTATGTGAGAAAGGGGAACACTCCCCACTGCTGGTGTGAGTGCCAATTCATACAACCACTTTGGAAATCAGTATGGAGATTCCTCAGGAAAAATGGGAATCAGCCTACCACAAGACCCAGCAATTCCACTTTTAAGCATATACCAAAAGGATGCATATTTGTACAACAAGGATGTCTGTTCCACTATATTCATAGCATCATTATTTACAATAGTCAGCAACTGGAAGCAACCTAGATGCCCCACAACTGAAGAGTAGATATAGAAAATATGGTAATTTACATAATGGAGTACTATTCAGGGGAAAAAAGCAATGAAATCTGGAAATTTGCAGGCAAATGGATGGCACTACAAGAAACCATCCTGAGTGAGGTAACCCACTCACAAAAAGACAAACATGGTATTTACTCACTCATATATGTTTTACACATGGATCAGGGGAGTGCCAGCCTACATTCTTACTGCCAGAGAGTCTTCAAAACAGAACCTTTAACCAATGACTGATGGAAGCAGAGGCAGACACCCACAGGTAAACACTGAGTTGAACTCAAGGAACCGTGTGACAGAGAGGGAGGACTGATGAGAATAGAGGTCAAGACTGGGCTTGTTTAACCAACAGAAACAGCTGACATGAACAAGGGGGAGCTCTTGAGCCCAAGACCAATGGCTTGGAATGCAGTATGGAACTGATCCAGACCCGCTGAATGTAGGTGTTTGTGAGGAGGACTAGGCAGTCTATGGGGCCTTGGGTAGTAGATCAGTATTTATCCCTGGAATACAAATGGACTTTGGGTACCCATCCCTCAATGAGAGATGCTCTCTCAGCCTGGACTCCCTGGGTAAAGGAGTGGGGATTGGGAGATATTGGGTGGTGGGGGGTTGTGGGAGAGCATGGGAGGAGGGGAGTGAGAGGGAGCAGGATCTTGGATTGATATGTGAAGCTACCTTGCTTCTAATTTAAATTTAAAAATAAAATTAAATTAAAGAAAACAGCAGCTATTTATTTAGACATGGTACTATGGTTCTGCAACCTCCGGCCTGCATTTATCTTTTCACATGCGATAGCAATGGCCACAGAGTCTTGCTTAAGAAACCAGTTTGCTCAGAACTTTTTGATGCAGGGGCAATGGTAAAATTATTGAACAATTTGATGCTATAATCTTTTCAGAGAATACTTGAAAATGATCTGATTAATATTAACCCTGGGTTTGAAGACAGGGTCTCATAGACAGCAAGCAGTATTTATTGAGATATGATGGTTGAAGACATTGCAGAGATATATGGATGGCCATTTGCATTCTTTCTGTACTGAAGAAACAACCTTTGTTCTTTTTCTAGTTGTGATCCCTGAGAGACTCCATCTTATAAGTTACTAAAAGGAAAATAAAATGAGACAAATGGATAAGAAGAATTTTTATAAATCCTAAGAAAGTGGCAAGAATCCTTACTGAATATTACATAGCATTCTCTTGAATCACACTCAGTAACAAAGTGCACACACCTATTTCTTGATGCTAATGAGTAGTCATATTTTCAGTTAAGTGGCTTTTGCAATTAGATTGCCCTTAGTTAAAGGAAAGTATCCATGACAGTAACTTAAAAATAAACACTTAATGTTCTTGAAGCTCCTGACAAATGGCATCATGAGGAACAATGCTGTGACAGGCCAAATCTAACATATCTGTAACTGACAGATACATCAGTGCTGACCACATCAGTTCAAAATTTCAGATGCTGACAATATCATAGCTTTCCCTATTGCTCCTAGTCTCCCCAAATCCACAAAACTCTCAAGAAAAGTGGTTGGTTTGCAATCAAAATTCTATTCTGTTTTTCAAACTTATAGTGTAATCTCTTTAATGATTTTAATCATGAGCACATTAATTTAGCTTCCAAATTTCAATGCATATGCAAACAGATATACCTGTTGAATTCATGCTAGTATTTATTGTCAATATTTCCTTGTGTAGCTATTTGGTCTTGGCGGAGTTAGGCTCACTCATTTTTGTTCTTAAAATTTTTAAGAGGATGGACAGATATCTTGGTTCAAAATATCTTTGATGAAGAAACACCGGAATTTGGGTTCCATCCCCCAAACTATGTCAAAATGCCAATCAAAGCTGTCCATGCTTGTAGAACCAGAACTGGGAGGATGGAGGGACCAGATCTCGGGGCTCACTATAAAGCCAGCTTTTCCCACTCAAGATTCCATATCCCTGGGAGACATAGTTTCAAACTCAAGATCGTTAAAACAACTCACAAATTTGAAATATGATTTCAACACTCACTTATTTCTGTGGCCTAATATGTGCATGCACACCATCATACAATTACATGTACATGTATCATTTGATTATATGTTGGAGGGCCCCTCTGGTTAAAGGTTGAAATTAATCATTACCCAACAGCTTTCTTCAAGCTCAGCATGAGATAGGAAGACTCCCTTTCACTAGCACAGGTTTACTCTTTTCTAAATGACGTTATTTAGAGTTAACTCTGAGCCGGAATGTCTGACTTATGTCAAGCATGACCCTTGACACCATTCCTTGCAGACACCCTCTGCTGGCTACCATATATGGTAACTAGGATTTTTGCTTTGACTATTATGATAAAACCATGCTATTTAATGCAATTTACGTGATGCTCCAGCCATTGTCCCCATTCTTTATATCTCACTGCACTCTGAAATAAAGTTGAGTTGTTTCACCGAAGCCATCGCAGGCAAGGCTGTTTTCATCATACTTCCAAGGCCTCTTAACTCCGTTCCCTGATGACTTTCCCTCCTCCTTCATGAAAAAGTGGTCAACAGTGCCTGAATAAAAGAGGAATTCACGGCATTGTCCCCATCCTTTATATCTCCCCAAAATCTGGAATAAGGTTCATCTGTCTCACTGAAGCTGTTTCCTATAAAGCTGTTTTTGCCATAGTCACAGGCCATACAAAGTCCTACTAGACACTTTTGCTACTTTTGTCCTCATGACTTGGTGGCCCATGGACCATGGGATGATGGAAAGAGAAAGCCACAGCTGGTGCTTAGACAGGTACTTCTGGAATGTGCAGTACTTGTGTGCACCCTTCCTCTCAAGAAAGAAGCAGCGTATTTTTCCTTGACATCCCACTAGAGGACCAGGATACTTATTTTTCTTCCCACACTGGTATCAACAGAGGATAGCCATGTACTTTACCTGGCAATCCCACCAGAGGACCCACAGTTTTTTCTCTTCCTCTCTGTACTGTAATGTGAAAAATCTGCTTCTTAACAGACAAGATTTCCTATTCTCCTCACCTTTTAATAATAAAGTGCCTAAAGTTGTGATGTTCTTCAGGCCTTTCCCTACCACCATATGAGGTGCATCCCATCCCACATGCCATATAATCACTCATCCTGTGAGTCCAAAGTCCTATATGTAGCTTATCTTTTATCACAACTTAGGAAAAGTATATCTATAACTATCTGCCTTCAACTCTATTAAAGTCCACAGAAGGATAATACATAAACACTAGCGTTGACAGAGACATCTTGCTGCATGGACAGTCACCTGAAATTCCTCTGTAATGTTGGGGCATCCATCTTCAGCCCATAGGCCACAATGTGTCCAGAAATCTTCTCAGCAAAGCAGGAAATTTCAAACTGTCCATCTGCATCAGCAGTCTGTCAGTCATTTTTCTGTGTCCTGCATAAAGTCTTGTATACTCTTCCATGAAGCAGGAACCCTGAAGGCCTATTTGGTCCTGCATATCCAGATTATACAGCAACAATCAAACAGTCTATGCAAGAGAAGTTTCTTTCCCTAATGGCTAATCTTGCCATGTTGAAAGCAAACTCTTTGATGCCCATCTTCCTCTCAGATGTAATTGATGTGCCAGGAGCAGACATTTCTCATTATCAAGAAAAACCCTAAACCATTTTAAATGCCATTTTCTGAAGGTCTTTGAAAGGTGTGAAGACTGTCTACCTATCTGTCTAGAAAATGTAACTTACATAACTATAAATTATGACTATTATAAGTAAATATCTATAGTCTGTATTTAATTATGCATTACATTTTAAAAGAACAGCATAAGTACAATATTTAATCAAGAGGCAAAATATACACATATCACAAAATTGACCTTGAATTTGTCTCAATAAATGAAAATCCATACCAATACAAAGTGTTCATTTCCATACCATAATCCCCTTTTTCTTTAAAATGATATTGGTTGTGATCATTATAAACAATCCCATTTAAATGAAAACAAAGATTTATAAACAAGATGGGAATTAGGACATCGCACATTCCAAACTGCTTCGTGCTGGAAGGGGGCACTGTTCATTCCATGGGGATGATGACAGAAACTCAGAAACCTGTATAAGTCCTTAGTTTCAGGATCTGCATCATTTTAGCTGTTTCAGATGTTGAAATCACTTGGGCCATTGCTTCTGGGGGTCTTGGTTCATTAAACCACATAAGCCTAGAAGAAATCCTCAGCTTTTCATTTTCTGTAGAAACATAAATAAAAACTCCATTCCTAAGTAGCATATCCTTACACTTAAATTTTGAATTCAAGGCACTTTCAAAAATATAAGTTGAATTAATTCATCAGAATTCATAATCAAGTGTACTTTAGCAGTTGTTCCTTCCTTAGCAATCAAAAACTGAAAACCACAGTATCCAGACTTTCTGCGCATTTTCCATATTTACGTGGCTTGTTTTTCTATTATTTTTTTATTCTAATTCTTTTACTTTTATTTATTTTTCTCTGAGACAGGGTTTCTCTTTGGAAATCTGCCTGTCTCTCCCTTTGCAGCAAAACCTACCGGCTTGGCCCACCACAGCCGTTTCTCTATATATTTATCGTTATTCTGTTTCTTTTCTCTCTCAATCCTACATATACTTTTAAACACACTGTAAATCTTTAGAGGTTTTTCGTCATCCAAGTCTGACTTTACTGTAAACCTTTATGTTTTTCTGGCCACGTGTCTTATCTGTTAAAACTGAAGCAGTTAACTGCAGTTTTTCCAAGATGAGGGGCATAAGCATGACTCCAGCTCACTGGATCAGTCTATGGTTGTCATGACTGTCTTGACCAGCAAGGAAGATGCAACACTCGGACTCTTCTTTAAGCAGTTTATTCAGGAACCTTGAACAATCTTCTGACCCCGGGGAGTGCCCGCCCACAGCTTAAAAGCCCTTGGGCGGCCAACCCTAATATACCACGTGGAACATGCAGATAGATCCATGTATGTGGAAGCCAGCCTGATATCCAGCCTTGACAAAATAAGGAGTTGTTTATCACAGAGAGCACTTGCTGTTGGGCTGGCAGAAGGTGGAAGCCAGCGCCATCTTTTTTTTTTTTTTTTTTTTTTTTTTTTTTTTGGTTTTTACGAGACAGGGTTTCTCCGTATTGTTCTGGAGGCTATTGGTCCAGCCTGGCCTCAAACTCACAGAGATCTGCCTGGCTCTGCCTCCTGAGTGCTGGGATTAAAGGCATGCGCCACCACCGCCTGGCCTAGCCAGCGCCATCTTAAGGTACGGCATTTCGCAGCTCTCTACAGTTCCCCCCTTTTTGTTTTAAATGCAACAGGCAAGAGTAGAGGTCTGATCTCTGGCATAGACAGGGACATTGTACTGATTTTTCATTTGGTGTCATCCACCCAACGAGCATCAGACCCATGCGATACCCTCTTTTTCAGAGGCGGGATGCTTTTTGGGTACCAACCCGCATGCAATTAGATGTGCTCTTCTCTGGGTCACTATTAGCTGACTCACAGTGCAGTGCTCTGCCTTGCATCCTGAGTGTATTTAATTAGTTGTTAAGGTGGCTAACCATGCCTGGGGGACTGTCCTTCTTCAATAGTGGTAAAGGCCTGAATGATCATGGCTGCATTGCGTCTTTGTGTGACTCTAGTCTTACATAGAAACCACAAGCAAAGCCAGAGAGACCAACACCAAAAGACCTGTTAATGCTCCTATGCCCACCCACTCTTTTATATGGTTCATCCCAGAAGTCAGCCAAGACGACAATCCTGATGCAAAAGAAAGGTCCACTCTAGTGGAATTCACATGGACCACTACCAGCACCAACTCCTTCAAAGTATCTTCAAATTGAAGTGACCAATTCTGTAAAAGAAAACTGGACAAATACTTGGACAAATTTGCAGCCTTTGTAAAATTAGCATTCTGAACATATGTAATACATAATCCTTGCATTTTTTTACTCGCAGCCTAGCTGAGCCAACTGCCAGATTGTATCCACTTGTTCCTGCACTAAGTCGATGTGCTGATTAACGATCATCAAACCCCCCTTTAATTGAGAGTTGAGAGATGTTTCCAAATCCAGGTCAAGAGCCACACTCGCTGACAAGTTATTTAAGGCAGAGGCAGTTTGTACTGTACTGGACAAAGCAACAGTGGACACAATAGCCCCAACTGCAGCAACAGTGATGGCAGTCACTATGGCGGTCATGATACCAAAATCTCTTCTTTGTCTAAACAAGGTCATACTGTTAGGCACTTCTACAGTAAGTGGCACATATCGATGCATGCGAGTAACCATCGCTATAGGGTATTTCTCAGCATCCCAACATAGGGCATAAAAACACACTTCTGGGGTACAGTTTTACCAATTTCCCTCTATACTACTATTACTAACTAACCACACAAAATGGGGGCAAACACAAATAGGAATAGAAGAAAAAGATATTTTGTCTGACTAAAACAATTCTACACACTCATTATCTAAACTAATATTATTAATAATAGCAAAACACAAACTACCCTTCAAACTAATATTTCTATTACCCTCTATAGGGCTAATCTGCTTATCTAAGGGCAAATATGCTACACCCAAACTTCTATTACTAGCAAAAAGACAAGGAAAAACTTGAGCATTATACATCACTGGCATTGGCTTTGGGAACACCGACTAAAATCCTCCATCTTGGCTTCATTTTCCCTGGCTGGATTATCATCATGGGGACAAGTAGGAAGGCCATCATAAGCCCGGGCGGGACGTTCTTCATGTTGTACCTTTCTGGTTAACCATTCTGGCACCCACACTGGATCTTGCTGATACTGTGGAAAAACACAAACAGAACCTTGTGCCCACACCAGCATGGGATCAGGCCCATGTCATAGGCCTGCCAAAATATTCTTACACTTGACCATGCCTTTGGAGGGGCTATGAGTGTCTTGATGTCTATCAGCTGCAGAGCGGCCTTGAGCATCCGAATTCAAAAAATTAATAGTAAATAATGCAAGGGAAAGTATTTCTCTTGGGTTCCAACCATAGCCTATTCCCCCTTTTTGTTTTTGTAGGCATTCCTTTAATGTATGATGAGCACGTTCTACTATGCCTTGTCCTTGAGGATTATAGGGCAATCCATGAATGAGCTGTATCTCCATTATAGCGCAAAAGGAGGCAAAAGTTTGAGCTGTATAGGCTGGTCCATTATCTGTCTTTACTTGTTGTGGCTTTCACAAGGCAGCCCAAGCGTCCAAGCAATGAGTTACAACATTGCGAGCCTTCTCTGGAGATAAGGGTGTAGCATGTATAACTCCTGAACAAGTATCTACAGATACATGCACATTTTTGAGATTCCCGAATTCAGGGATATGTGTAACATCCATTTGCCAAACCTTGAGGGGAAGTAAGCCCCTAGGGTTTACTCCAAGACTAGATGGATGATGATGAACCACAAACTGAGGACAATCCAAAACCACTTGTTGATCATCTGCTCGAGAAAGTTGAAATTTTTGTTGTAAGGTTTTTGCATTCACAGGAAAGCTCTTATGGAATTGTTTTGCTCTCTCCAAGGTAGAACTGAGAAAAATGCATTCCATTCGGGTCCATTGATGACTTTATTATTGCTTTCACTCAAAGGTCTTGGGAAACCTGTATGTGCTCCAATATGTTGTACGTAAAAACAATTATGTCTTTGCCAAATAAAATTTTGTAAATCTTGTAATAAGAGGCAGACTGAACTACTAGGTTTTATGGGTCCTGCCACTTCCAAAATTTTTACAGCATTAACTGCATACTCTGTATCAGATACTAAATTAAAGGCAAAAGTACAGGCCTTAAATACTTCTAACACAATTTTTAGCTTTATAACTTGAGGAGATCCTGGTTGGAATTGATGTAATTCAGGCTCGTGTCTTTCTACCAAATAAACTCCACAGCCTGTCTTGGAACCATCTGTAAATACATTTGCGGCACCAAGAAGAGGAACTGGCGAAGTAACCTTAGGAAAAACAAGAGGATGTTCCTAAAAAAGTTTAATAGAGGATGTTTGGGATAATGATTATCACTATCCCCCTCAAACCCACACTGTATCATTGCCCAATCATCAACAGTGCCACAAAGGACTGTCACTTGATCAATAGTATACAGCACTATAATTGTCTTGGGGGAAATCCCAAAAAATGTAAACATTGTTGAATATCAATCAAGGCTAACTTAGCCACCGTGGTGGGATACTGTTCAATGGATTTTGTGGCCGACCTCCTTGGATAAATCCATAATAACAGTCCTCCTTGCCATAACAGCCCCGTGGGTTGTAAAAACGTTGGGAAAAGACATAGAGTAATAGGTTGGTTATCATCTAAGCGTTTCAAAAACGCATCTTGTAACCTTTGTTCTATCTTTTGTAAGGATTGTCTACCTTCCATTTTCAATATACGAGGAGAATCTAAGGCAAATCTAACCAAAATATCATTTAATGATTTTATCTCATAATTAGGTAGTGTTAAATAGCATCTAATCCATTTAATATCTCCCAGTAACCTTTGAAAATCATTCAAAGTCCTTAAGTTATCTTCTTGTAATTCAACCTTTTGAGGAACAATTCTTTTTTCACTCACACTTGCTCCTAAATAGTCTACAATCTGTTTCTTTTGAACCTTTTCAGGGGCAACAAATAATGTTTTCTTCTCCAATAATTTAACTAAATCTATATAGGCTTGATCCAAAATTTGTTCATTTTTTGCGGCTAGCAAAATATCATCCATATAATGAATGCATCGTACAGCAGGAAATTTTTGTCTTAATGGTGCAATAGCCTCTCCGACATAAAGTTGACACATAGTAGGGCTATTTGCCATTTCCTGTGGTAAAACCACTCATTCAAATCGTTTATCGGTCTCTTCATGATTGCATGATGGTACAGTAAAGGCAAACTTTTCACTATCCCTGGCACATAAAGGAATGGAGAAAAAACAATCCTTAATATCAATGGCTATTAAGGGCCAGGAGAACGTCAAGGATGACAGCAGCCATAGCCCTCACTGCACTGGCCCCATATTTTGCATTTGATGAGTTATGGCTCTTAAATCATGTAATAGATACCATTTTTCAGATTTCTTTTTAATTACAAAAATGGGTGTATTCGAGGGCGATACAGATGACTTAATGTGTCCCAAGGACAACTGCTCGGCAATGAGACTTTTTGCGGCACACAACTTTTCAGAGAAAAGTGACCACTAAGGAACCCATACAGGCTCCTCTGTCTTCCATGTAGTAGGAACTCCTTCCTCAGCAGCCCCTAGGAAAAACCCAGTCCTTGTCTATTTTTTCTTTGCTGGGTATCGATAGGATCTTTGCGCCCTTGCAGAAACTTTCATAATCCAAATCCAGGGTGATAACGCATATCCTGCATCAATTTTTGTGAAGTAAGAGAATATTCATTGCTTAACTTAAAGCCCATATCCTTCAAAATGTTCCTTACCCATAGGGAAATGGGAAGTTCCAAAACATAGGGTTGTATAACTACAGAATGGCTCTCTTGATCTTTCCAGTTTAGCTGTCTTGCACTCATATCTGGAGATTTTGCATAACCTAAGCCTTGTAGGGCCTGAGAAGAGGCTTGTATCTGCCAGCCTGCAGGCCAGTCCTTCCTTGTGACTATGCTCTTGTCTGATCCCTAATCTAAAAGACCAAGTATTTTCCTTCCATCTAATACAAGCTCTACTACAGGTCTTTGGTCCAAGTCTAGAGACAAAAATGTCAAATCTGTTCCTCAGGATCCAAATCCGCGTTCACCTCAGGTTTTTCCTTTAGAGGTATATCTACCATGAAGGCTTGGCAACACAAGTAGCTGAGCTATTCTATCCCCAGGAGAAATAACAACTAACCCTCTCAGAGCATATACCATGATTTTTACTATCCTGGTATAATCAGGATCAATCACTCCAGAGTGAACTATCAATCCTCTCAGAGCAGACGATGAATGCCCCAGCAAGAGTCCAACTTTATCAGGTTCAAGAGGTCTCTGAAAATCTGTTTCAACTAATTGAGTTCCCATTTGAGGGGTCAATACAAGTCTGGTGGTGGAACAGAGGTCCAATCCTGCGGAGCCTGTAGTGGCTCTCCATGGTCCCTTGGATGACGAAGGGTAGGCCATCTTTCCTCGCTCTCATTGTGTGGATCCTACATAGCCCCATATATTTGTGGGCTCTGGGGATGGGGGCCCCACTGGCTGTTTTGTGGACGGGCACCACCATGGTATTGATGGTTTTGAGTTAAGGGCTTGTATTTGACAGAGCGACACTCGTTCACCCAATGTTTTCCTTTTTTACACTTAGGACAAACCCCCGGCATTCGGGGGTGCTGGCTGCTTTCTGCATTGCCTGTACTATTTCTTTCAGCGCATTGCCTCTTAAGATGTCCTAGTTTACCACATTTATAGCAGACACCGGAACTTTCTCTTTTGTTTTGTGTCAACTGAAGCACAGCTCCTGCAAGACCAGCATTAGTTAAGGGTCCACCTAAATCTCGGCAGACTTTCATCCATGCCTCTAGGCCTTTATTCTTGTAAGGTGTAATGGCCGCTCAGCATTCCTTGGTACATTGTTCATAGACTAATTGCTTAGTAAGGGTCATGGCTGTATCTGGGTCTCCAAAAATCCTTCCAGCAGCTTCGACTAGCCTTGCTACCAAGTCTGAAAAAGGTTCCATAGGGCCTTCCATGATCTTGGTAAGATTGCCACTCACTTCTCCTTTATTTGGCAATGATTTCCAAGCCTTAATGGCTATCTGATTTACTTGTTCAAACACCTGTACTGGATATCCTGTTTGCATGTTTGCAAATGTACCTTGTCCAAGTAGCACATTCCTATCCCAATGTTGATTTCCTGCAGGCTGATTAGCGGCAGCTTGCTCGTTGGCAAATTCAATTAAAAAGGCTTTCCAATCCAAATACTGCCCTGGGCTTAGACATGTGCGAGCCAATCTGCTCCAGTCACTAGGTGTCATACAGTGTCTGTTAAGAGCCTCAACCTGAGCCAGCGTAAAGGAAGCTGTTATGCCATAATCACGAACTGACTCAGCCAAAAACTTTACTATCTTAAAATCCAATGGCTCATGATATCTCGGTCCTTGCTGATCTTGGAACACAGGGTAAGCAAGCTGCAATTCTGAACGAACTTGCTTCCATGTTCCCAGACAAAAGGACCATCCAGAGCATGAACCCTGAGTAGGCTGTTCCACTTCTGGGTATGATGGTGGAGTAGTAGATCTGCAACTGTCCTTCACTTCAATACCTGTCATAGTTTTTTCTTTTTCCCTTTTCTTTTCTTTTTTCTGATCTTGGTCATCTCTAATTGTTTTATGAGAGCTTTGAGTTCCTCCTCATCCTCCTTGGAGTCCATAGATTCTGAGTCTTCTAGATATTCTAGAGCTGGGTATAGCTTTCTTTTCTGTTTTCCTCCCTTTTCACTGTTTGCCTGCTCTGATCTCTCCTCTTGTAATTGTTCTAAAGCATTTCTCCCCCTTTCAACCACCTCACTACACTTCTGATCTTCAAGGCAACTCTTTACTAGTCTCCAGACAGGCTGAAAACCACCTCTGAGCATTCCTCCGTCCCATGCAAAATCAAGATCTCTCCCTTACTTCTCCCACGAAGGTATACTAAGACTCCCAGAGACAGCAAACCAGGGTGCTACAGCATCACAGTCTTCCAAAAATCTCTCTAAAGTACTCTTCTTTATTTTTAAATTCTTAGAACGAAGCAGCTCATTCAGAGCCAAAAAAATTGGGTGCGAATGAGAAGCGCCCATAGCCAAACTACCAATGTTTCTTTTAAGCTTTTACTTTTGATTCACTGCTAGCCAAACTAACAATGTTTCTTGTAAGCTTTTACTTTTGGTTCACTGCTCTGCGAACCATTTGTCCCACTCTCTCTTTACCTACAGAGAAGAGCAAACCAACTGCTCTTGTCGTGGTCCCTTTATCAACCGCTCTTGTCGCGGTCCCTTTTTTTGTCCCGCCTTACCTTGGGAACTTACCATCGCACTGCCCTGACTGCAGAAAGTTCTGAGTAGATTGGAAAGGGTCCCCGTATGGGCCACAACTTAAGGGGCAGCACTTCGCAGCTCTCTACATATGGTGACATCCAGCAAAAGCTGCTGGCTTTGAGATGTGGTCACTGCCATTTCCAGATGTATGTACACAACTTTCAATTGTTAGCAGAGCCTCTTAAAAGAACCTTGTTTTTCTTTATACTGAGTCAGGAAGACTCAATTAAGCAAGCCAGGTGATTCGCTGCTTGTCACTAGCAAAATAGAGCCCACCTGAGAAAATGCTGCTATCAAGAAGCTGTGCTCCTTTCTGTGCTTTTGTTTCTAAAATTCCTTTAAAGATTTTGTTATTCTATGTGGAAATTCATGACCCCACTTCTGATCACCAGACTTCTATAACAGGCACAACACATGATGGTAGACAATCAAAGTTTATTGTGTTTTATTGCTTTTTTGAACAAAGCAGATCATTTAGGAGTCAGGACTGATGTCTGACTTTACAAAACTAGGAAAAGTATGAGTCAGTAAGATTGCTTTGAGTGTAATGTCAAGATGTACAACAAATATCTCGTATCAACAAACAAACATATTTCCTAATTTATGCCTTATTCAGTCTCCTTCCCATTTTTAATTCACTTTATATGGTGAAATTCTCCAAAGCTATTTAATTAATTGTTTCTTTATATCATCCTGTGTGAAAAAAACCTTTGGTACAATTTCTCCACATAGTATCAATTATTCATGAGACATGATGTAATAAACCTGCATGTAGCCTGTAAAAAACATTACCCTTAAGTACAATGATCCAAGGATGAAAACATATTCTATAAATGAGTAAAAGAAAAAGACAAAACTGATCAAATCCAGACCTACAGTGAGAGATATTGAAAAATACAAATGGTAAAGACTTTTGGCCACTTTAGGATACTTGGGAATGTGGGGATTTGAAGGAATTTTCCTCTGGGCAGATAGAATTCTGGAAGATCAAGGCCACCCTGAGCTACAAGCTTTGATCCATTGGAAAAGAAACAGAGCTCACACAAAGGTAATCTCTGCACTTGGGATCCCACACCTTTAATCCCAGTACTAGACAGGAATATATGGCAGGAGAAATCAGGTGCACAGGACTGTCTGCATCAGTCTGAGGAGCAGTATAGACTCATTGGATCACCACTTCCATTTGACCATTGACTGAGGTGACAATCCTCTGGCGGCTTGACACATTTCTTCTCTGCATTTCATCTTTAGCACCAATATCTGTCTTGTGTCTTTATTATTTGTGTTACATATGTGTCCAAAAGTTTAGTTATGGCTGGGCAGTGGTGGCGTATGCCTTATATCCTAGCTCTTGGGAGGCAGAGGCAGGTGTAACTCTGTGAGTTCAAGGCCAACCAGGACCCACAGCTTCCAAAACAATACAGAGAAACCCTATCTCATAAAAAAGGTTATTTATTGAGAAATTCTGGCATTGTCTATTTGTATTTTCTTGATTCCATTCTATTTACAAACACCCATTAAGATGTGCATCATATGAAAGATATTTTAGTGTTGTCCTTTGGTTGGTAGGGTGCTTCTCTCTTATGTGTTACATGCAAGAAGATGTTCATAAATTGGAAATGTGCTTCGGATTGGACTCCAAGGCCATCAAGAACTTGTCTGGTAGTTTCTGTTCATGAATCAATCTCTTAGAGTAATTGCCATACTAATAGAAAGTTCTGGTTGATATGTAGAGAACAGAGGAAATAAGATGAAAAATAAAAAAGGGTCCTAGAATGATGTCTCATTCTGTAAGTGTGCTGAATAATGTCCTAATTCCCAAATATCTGAAGATTTCTCCTGGCATTTGTGGGTAGCTGGGTACATGTCATAAAAATAAACCAGGTAAAGTATTTCAAACCAAAGAAACTTAAAAATATTTTTGTAAAGAAAAGATATGTCACAGGGCAGTAATGTCTCATATCTCTCATCCCAGCAATTGAGACATAGGTATTTCTCTGTAATTCCAGGCCAACTGAGTTAAGTCCAAGATAGGCAGGAATTAGACACAGAGAAGCAAGGACTTTTACACAGAGAAAACCTGTCAAAAGCACCTCAAAGATGAGAAAAATCCCATAATTATGTTGACTATAAATTAGGAATCATGAGACATATGATTAAAACGGTGATTTTTTATAGCATCCTACATCCATAAGGCTGCTCTCATGTTGGATTAGTTGCTTTAAAAGACCTTGACCTTAGATTAGCCATTTGGCAAGAAACTGCTCTTGCCTGTACTGCTTGACTGTTGTTGTATAATCTGGACATGCAGGACCCACAGAAAAGTGACTTCTGAACTCAGTCTTATAGGGTTCCTGCTTCATGAAAGAGTCTAAGAGACTTTATACAGGACAAAGAAAAATGACTGACAGACTGCCAGCGCAGATGGATAGTTTAAAATTTCCTGCTTTGCTGAGAAGTGTTCCAGACACATTGTGGCCTATGGGCTGAAGATGGATGCCCCAACGTTACAGAGGAACTTCGGGTGACTGTCCAGGCAGTAAGATACCTCTGTCAATCCTAGTGTTTATATATTATCCTTCTGTGGTCTTTGATGGAATTGAAGATAGATAGTTATAATTATAGTTTTCCTTAGTTATGATAAAAGATACATATAGAACTTTGGACTCACAAGGATGGGATGGATGATATTTTCTTTAAATCTTGCTAAATATTGTAACTATGTTCTTATTTGATAACTGTTCTGTTATACACAATTTGACTGTGTTAAAGTTAAGACCTTTCTTTTTGTTTAAACAGAAAAGAGGAGATGTTGGGGGAAGTCCTGTGCATTTGTCAATAAAGTACTGTTGAGCCTATAGGGAACCAAGATAGGAGGGACTAGGAGTCCAGGAGAACTCTGGGAAGGAGAAACACAGGAGAGTCGACATGTAACGCCATCAGGTAGGAAGCCCGGAACTATTCTCCGGTAAGAGAAATACTTAGATTAACAATTATGGGGTAATTACTTAAGTCAGAGCAAGCCAGTAAGAAACAAGCAAGGCCAACAGCTTCATAATGAAAAAAAAAGACCTTGACCTTTGCCTACTCCCCTGATAATCTAAGGTTAGGTGAATCAATTTTAATTGAATAAATACTTTTAAATCATGGATTGTTTATAGTACATATTAAAAATTTTTACTGTTTGGAATGCAAAGACCAATTAGTATATATTATTGATGCATCTACATGCATACATATATAAAACAACCAGTGGAAAAGAAAAAAACATACTTGTTCAGATCAGGATGGGCAAGATAGTTCAATTACATCTGGTCGCATTATGTTGTGCCATTAAAAGTACATGGCTTGTACAGGAGTACAAAGCTAGGTGTCAGTCTGAGCCTGTTTCTTCAGTCACTCGGGAATGAGCCCTGGGTTTCACAGTATTCTTTTCTGTTGGGGCAGTTTACTAAACAGCTGTTAACCAGAAAGCAACTTGGTAAATTCCTATAGGAACACATAATTTCCCAAGAACATTTTCAAAAGATAACTTGGGAGCGGATCTAAATCTGGTAACTGATTTCCAGCACAAAGCCACAGTAAATCTTCTTTTACAGAGTGTCCACTTTCCTTTTACTGCTCGCAAACAGCATTTGTAATTCCTCCCTGAGGGGACTGGTTTCAGTCTTCTGACCTCTGAAGACAGCAGGCAAAAACATGGTGCAGAGTCATTGCAGGAATCAGCAAGCTTAAAGCTAAGTTAGAAAATATAGTCTTAAAAGTAAAGAAAAAACAAATTAGAAATAGTAGAAATCAAGCATTTTTGTGTAAGAAAAAAGCTGGGAGGAAAATTGTTGACATACATAATAATTTCAGTCCTATTAAGTCAGATGGTATTTTCTTAGTAGATTCACAGTTCTCTGAAAATGAGATTCTGGGAGCAGGGATGTCAGCTCTGAGTGTGCCAAATTATGGTGTGTTTGACACTAGTTAGCAAATCCTTTTAAATACTGCATCCTGAATTATGGAAAAAATGCACTTGTCAATGTGATTTCTGTTCCCTTATCCAATAACAAGGAAGCAAAATAATCATTCAATGAAAGATTTTGACAAGAAGCCAAATGTTACAAAGCAGATGACATGACATCGCTTACAAAATCCTTCTGAAAGACCCACCGGAGACAAGATTCAGAAGATAAACTGCTTTGGAACCCTGACAAAAAGGAATAAATGAGACGGGAAAAAGAAACCACGGTAAGTGCAACTGGAACTTTGGGAAACTTTTGTACTATGTATACTTTAGAAAGTGGATTTAACCATATTGCTGTGTGTCTATAACTTAGTTTCTCTAATAGAAGTTAGTGTAATCTGGGCAGTCTTTTACTCCCAAGGCACTCATCTACTGAGAGCATCTGATATGCTACCTTATACATGATAAATATAATGAGTAGCCTGATATTTGCCAAGTTTACCATCTGCAGTTTTTTGAATGGCATATATTTAGCTATGCATTCATTGCTGAATGAGCTAGGAATTTAGTGCCTCAAACATTCTAAGCATGTGTGTTTTGCTTAAGTAAAACCCAGATTTTACTGAAGTATTCGTGTAATGCTCACAACCAATATCCATTTTACATATTGGTGAATTATATCCAAGTGCTCTACACTTGAACAGTATCACCAAACATCACTTTACCTTTGGCATTTAGGCTGCATATCTCCAGCATTTACTGGTTGACCTGGGTCTAACTGAATGGACAAGGTTTTACTTAAACCCATGTTCCTCTCCCTGGATATTTCTGAGGGCTATTTGGGAGTCACACTATGTTAGACACTGTAACTATTTAGGATCAAAATACTTTATCTGTGCAATACTCTACAAAATCTGCCCTGTGAATGAGTGAAGGATCATGTCATACTTGGCAGATAAGGGAGTACAATTTGAGGATGCATCTTACAAGCAAGCCTGAATAACACCTAAAGACTTTGTGGGAATTGATAAATATGTCACTTTGAATCTATCACTATATGGACTCCTCTGTAAACACAGGTAAAATGCAAGAACTGTTTCTCATTTGGACACACATCAAGGAGCATGATGTTTACCATGAAACACTGGCATGAAGCCCTTACGATCCTGCCTCTTGGTTCAAACAATGAGAAGAAGATGATGAAACCAATGAAGGCCAAGCAGCACCAGATTCCAGAAATATTTAAAATGCCTGAGGGCAAGGAAAAAGAAAGACAAAAGTGAGCATGGGACACAGCCAAAATTACACATGAGCATGGCACATATGAAAATGATGCTAGTTCATTTTATAGAGATGTCTCAGGACACAGAAAAAGCCCACCAATTACAACAGAGAATAGTGCACTCTGCACTTGATTGTTTAAAATGACCAAAGAGAAGACAGGGATAGAGCTGGAAATGTTGCCCACTACAGACAGAGCACCAGTAGCATCAATCAAAAGATTGCAGTTGTGTACTGTGTCTTAATCAGGGGCTTTTGTATTATAATATGTAGACATGCCTGGGTTCCATCACGACTACCATGTCAACAAGTTTGTAGATACTTGCAAATCCAAGAGAGGGCAGATGGTTAAATGTGCATCAGAAATGCATGGTCTTCATCAGGTATCTCTGGTTTTAGAGGATTCACTGAGTTACAGTACACCCTAATTGTATTTACTACTAGCCATTTGTAAATCCAATAGCTGAGTGTGTAGAAAGTTTCAGGCATGTTGTCAGATCCTGAGAAAAAAGATGGCACTATGTCATATAAGCAAATTTCATTCTGGCTTCAATGCCTCCTCACTCTCAACAAGGCCGGTATTAACTTTTAGATAGTGATTGATCTTAGTATTTAATAGTATGTGTTCTGCAGTCACAAAGAGCTTCCAAGGAAAACTCTGCTACAGATATCTTCAAGAAGCTTCTCAGAGAAGAAAATGTCTCTTTTTGAGGGTCAGTCTCCATTGTTTGACAGCTGTGTTTCTCTAGGGTGCCATCCATCTCTGCTGCTCAGCTGTATCCCTGGTGATGGTATTTTAGGGATGAACAGGCATGCTTATTGCACTTCTTGGTCATCTTCTGCTGGATTGCCTTTCCATTTTTTCAATTCTTCACCTCTTATTTCCTGCAATTTAGTTACCCTGTCTTACTTCATCCTTGAATTTCTTTTCATTGTCTCATGCCCTCCACATATTCTTTCCCCGTTTCTCTTCTTTATTCCTGGGCTACCAATTGTTCTTCCCTACATTTCTCCACTTCCCATTGTTTCCATTCTCTTTTGCTCTTTGGGAACAAGGAGTTCTGTTTGTTGACCTTGATCATGCTCTTCACCTGAGATTGGGTTTCATCACCAGATTACCTCATTTGGCATTCCCACATACTGGGATTACAGGTGTATAAGGTTATGCCTACCATGTTTTTATTTTGTGTATTCACAGATGTAACTTACCATTGTTTGTAATTTTACTAGCTCTACTGTTACTGTTGCATATTCTGAGACCACAGACTTCTGACAACACATATGGCTTTCTGTATCTTTATTTCAATATGCACATTTATTTTGATTCTATGCCAATAAACGTTATTGAGGATTTCTCTGTATGTTTAAAGTGTTTCACCTCAGTATGAATGATAGTACACTAAACTGGTATCTGTCAAGTTTATTTAGAAACTACCTGTCTGTGAATGAAAGCAGGCCTGTCCTCCAATCTTACCACAACTCTGAGGAAGTGCCTTGTTAGTATGGTCTATTTAAACAAGAGAATTTCTAGACATCCCCCACTTAATTCAAAGACAAAGAGTGATATCTCTGGGGCAAAAAATATCAGTCTTTTATCAAGTTGTGCTTTTGTTTTTAGCATCATTTATTTACTGTGCATAAATGTTTTGACTATCTGTATGTATGATTGTGTACCCTTATTATATGGTGGCTTAGGAGGGCAGAACAATATATCAGATCTCAAAACCTGAAATTACAGACAATTATGAGACACTAGATGGGTCCTGGGAATATAAAATCAACATGTGCTCTTATTCACTTAGCTCCTAAGTCTCAGTTCAAAATATTTTGTTGCACATCCTGTGATGAAGGAATGACTGTAGATAGTGTGTGATATTTAATGGGTTTTGCTTCCCCCCAATGGATTATATTCTGTGTCCCATCTCCTTTTGTTGGCATGGTCTCTGTTTAGCTGTGTTAGGAATAATCCTAATGTATTTGTTTTCCTGTTCATTGTTCCCCAAAAAACCTTCAACCTGTCCTGTTATTTATCTTTAGCTTTGTACACTGCGCAACATTGGGATTTGCTGTGACACTGTCTTGCATACAGCTATTGCATTTCCCTTATGCCAAGTGTGCCATATAAATATGTACACAACACTCCTCTCCAATGGTCCTACTTTGTGTTTCCCAATGGTTCTAACTTTCCAAAAATTTGTGTATCCTACATATATGCTTCACAAAATTTCTATGTAGATAATAGTAATTAGAGTGCTCCTCACTTAGGATGGGAAATTTAATGTGAAGGCAAATAATCATAGAATTTTTCTTCACAAAAATCTTCCAGACCATCATTAACTTACATGACCAGGAAGAAAACACCATTGGCTCCTGTCTCCAATGGTCGACCAATAATCAAAACTCCTGATATGAGAACAACAAACCCCTCATGCACTTCCAAGAAAGGACAAGAACCGAACAGTTATGGATTAATGCCAGAATATGATATAGGATTCTCAGACAATCTGGATTCCAATTTGAGGAAAAGCCATAATTCTTCCTCCAGGTCTAGTATAAAGTTTGGTTGTTTTCCTCAAATGTGCTCTTCAGCCTAGTGAGAAGACACCTGTTTTAGTGCATGACATTAAATTCCATGCTAACAGGAAACATCCTGGTATAACTTCAACTTCCTGTGTGCAGTATATGAGACCAAACTGTGAATGGGATTCTTTGGTAAGAATCCAGACTCCAGGAAAGAAACTTCTCCAATTCACCAGCCAGGATAACAGGGATCACCCAAAGAAACATCGAATCACCTCTTGCCTGAATCCCAGTATGAGAAATGTGATACATGAGTTAGGGTCTCTCCAGGAGTCCCAGCCTGCTCTCAGTACAAACTGATGTCATGTTCAACAGTAGACTAACATGAGCTCAAAGAAACCTGCATCGAAGACCAGTCTCCCAAGGCAGATTCCGGATGTCTCTTCTTATCCAAGATCTATCAAGGACATAGCAGTCTCACTGTGCACACATTCAGGCAGGCACAACACACCTATCAGCTTATGAATGGACAAAGAGCAACGATTGGCTACAATGACTGAGTTTCCTGAAAAGACCAATTCTTTTTTCAGAACTGGTTTTAATTTGAGGACCCTGAGATCCTTGACTGCAATGCCATAAGAAGTATCCTTTATGAGTACTTCCTGGAGTCATCCTCCTCAGAAGACGGTGTTGAGTAGAGTTCCAGCTGCTTCAGTAAAGACAGTTCTGTTGTGAACAGAATTGACTTTAGGAATGAGAAGAAAAAATCTAGAGAAGGCATGTTCTGAATATAGAGGAACCTATGATAATATTAGGAGAAAGACACTGCATGTTCATATCTATGGTATCTGTGGTGCAGACAATGTTAAACTGAGCTTCTTTGAGATAACATTTCTTGATAGAGCTGAAGGAGATACCTGATCAGGACACTTATATGAGGTGTCAAAATGAAAGAAAGAGCAGAACTGCCTCTAGACTCCATTACTCTGATGTTGCTTTCTATATGATAATTCCATGTAATCCTTCCCTCTGAATCCTCCACCTCCTTACCAAAAATCTTCGAGCTAATATCTGTATTCTTATTTAGTAAATGACTCTCAACCTAATTACTGCTTTTGAGATTGTTGTTTACTTGGATTGGAATGGATTCAAACAAGAATAATCTGTATTGATGATCAGCATCTCATACCAGTGATCCAATTTACAGACAATGTGTTCTTAGATATACATCTCTGTCCTTAGTTTTTTTTATAATTTTTGAGATGATGTTTGCCTGTGATCCTAATATTAGCTAGAACTCACTGTTTTGCCTGGGCTTGGCTGGAACTGTGAGCATCCTCCTCCGTCAACCTCCTATGTGATACATTATGAGATGCCAGATATGTCTAAGTATTTATGATGTGTAGACAATAGCTTATGAGTCCTCCTTGGCTCTTGGAGGTAAAACAATGCTGCTCATGAACCACCTGAAATACAAAGATCAGAATATCTTTCTTAATGTATTTGTGTGGCTCTGTCTGTGCCTTGAACCTGCTCTTCAATCTAAGAGCTGTGCTGTATCTTTCACAGGCACTTGCCCTTTCATTAATAAAGAGGATGAGGCAAGAGGATGGTTTGAGGTCTTTCTGCTTGTGATTGGTATTCTAGCGATGCAGGGCATGTGATAGAGACTATCTATATAATGAAAACTTTTAATGTAGCAGTTTTCAGAGTAAACTTTCAAGTGTGGAACAGAGATACTCTGTCCACAAACTGATAGAAGCAGATGCAGTGATCTACTTATAGGCGTTGTTCTGAGCTCTGACTCTTTTTGCAGAAAAAAGAGTAGGGTTTATTCTCTGTGGCATGGAGTCATGATGGTATTACATACAGATAATTGACTTCAGGTCTTTGGAGATCATGGATGCTGAACAAAAATCAGGGACGCTACATATGATATCCCTAGGAACTCTCTATGTGTTTGACAATCTTGTATCACAGTCTCGTAGTAAACTTCTAAGATGAAAGCAAGAATTTTCCATGGCATTTAGCTGAATTTTGGAAACCTGTTCCCAAGGCAGGATTACCTGGTCTTGCCTTGAGGAAAGGAGAGAATCTCATTCCTGTCTCAACTTCATGGGCCTAGTTTTGTGTAATTGCATGGAAGGCATACTGAACGATACAGATGAGGAGTGATTGGAGATTTCATAGATGGGTAAGAGGAGCAATGGGAGTAGAGGAAGGAGAGAAAAGTGGTTTGTATGTAAAATAATTGAAAAAGGGTATTTACAAAAAATAATAAGAAGCCACAATGAAAAAAAACAAATTAACAAACTTTTAGAAAATTTGCAGAGTTGAATTCCGTAGAAGAGTGTTGGCTTTACTTAACAATGGTGCATATTTATTTTTGTTCACATTTCCTGGATATTTGGAAGCAGACTATTCCAACTAGATATCCTGATTCAGGTCTTTCGACCTCTTATCTTGGGTGGTGTGTTGCAGATGTGCAGCCTGGGTCCCATTTGTGCAGATACCAGGCTGTATGTGTACTAGAGTTGTTCTCTACCATCTTAAGTACATTAAAGCAATTTTCTGGGTAGTATTTTGTACAATTTCAGTAGTGACATACTTCCTCCTAAAACAAACCACTGTACTTTACTCCAGGTTATTTTAAGTAAGGAATCAATTGTGTGGTTAGTTTACTGATGTAAAATGATTTTCTTTTTAAAGCCTGCAATTTAGTATGTAGTCCACCCTGACTGAAGACTTTTTATATACCTCTCTCAGACATTGGTATATGGTCATTGAAGGCCTAAACAATAAAACATCCTCTCTTTTACATATAAGTCTTATTGTATAGCACAGACTTGCCTTTAACTCACTCTAGTGATCAATTTTTCTGATTGAGCCTCTCAATGACTTATACTCATCTTGTGAGCCTCTGTGGAATCATTGTTATCCCTTTGTTTCCTTCCATTTAACTGATTTTTTTATTAGACAACATTTCCTTTGCTTTAGAATATCTTGGGGCTCACTATGTTCCAGGTGTAATAAACAAACTTTCTAGATGTCTAGCTTTTAAACTGTAAACAGAAAATAAGAGACCCAGCAAGGTATTACTACAGGCAAACAGGGAGGGACTGGTAAGAAATAGACACACAGGAACTTGTAGCAATTCTTGATTCATCTAGGTAGTGTATGATGTTTCCAATGAAGGCAGTGCATGACACAACCTGTGGGATGTAAGGAAATAATTTAGGAACTAAGGCAAACATCAGGAGAACAAGGTGATCATCTCAAATTGGTAATTTGAAAGTGTATAAGAGGGTAAGCCCACTGGGGGTGTCAAATGACATTGTAGAATGAATCTTCCAGCATTGATAATGGGACACAAAACAAGCTAAATGAAGGATTTCTGGGAGGGAACATAATTGAATAAGAACAGAGTATATTATACATGGGTATAAACATACCATATCAAAATCCATCTTTGTTAACATCACTTATTAATATTGGATTCCTTGTGTGAACATGCCATAAATATTATAGTTTCATATATCTTATGTTAAGTGTATGAGTGTTTTCCTCATGTAAGTATTATCTCTGAGTAAAAATGGGGCTTGATGTTAATGGAGGCCGTAAGAAGGCAATGGATGACCTGGAACTTAAATAAGTGTTTAATAATTATTTTTGAGTGAGAATGCATATGAGCATGCCTTAGCAAACACTTAGAAATCACAATACTATCTTATAGAGTTAATATTCTTCCAAATATTGAGATTCTCATTATGACAATATTCAGAGAGTAACTCTATGTGCCAAAGATTAGCAGAAGTGATCTATGGGTTTCAGTTTGTTTCATCACCAAATGTGGGAATCCAGAACACCTTAATGATATAGGTAACTGAGAGAAGGAAGGCAAGATTATGTTTGCAAATGAATCTATTGGATGCATTTCAAGCTGGGCATTATCAAGAAGACAATCCTCAAGCAGGATGAAATAGCTGTGATGAAGATTGTTTGTTGCATTTCTTTTACTGCATGAAGCTTGCCTTTTGCTTACCACCATACAACCTAAAAATCAATTGTCCAGCAGGCATGTAATCACACAAATCTTCTGTGATCTGTGGTTAGTAGTCTCTTAGCCAACATACAAACGATTCTGAAAGTGTGAAAGAAATATGTTGTGGACCATCTGTACCATTCCCACTGTGATATTGGTTCTCTGGATTTTGAAATGTTGTAAGTAATGTCAACTCTGATATTCAACAAGTGACAAAAATGGCCACAGTTTTGCCTGGCAACTCCATACTTTGGTAGTCACTTTGTTAAAATTTTCACTTGTAAGTGAACTACACTTGATCATTCACAATTAGTCAACAAATTTCTGGCATTCAGAAAACTATGAGTGCCAACAAATGTACAATCTTTTTTCTCTATTGATAAATACAAGCTGATGAAGACAAATGGATGAAAAGATAAACTAAAAATTGCAAGAAACAATTCAAACAGTGTAAGGGTTGAAAACTGAAATAGAGTCAATAAAAAAAACACAACCTGAAGAAAGGCTGGAAATAGAAAAGCTGGACAAAAGGTCAGGTACTACAGATATAAGCATTGCCAACAGAATACAAGAGATGGAAGGGAGAATCTCAGGTGTTAAAGATACACTAGGAGAAATGGATTCATCAACCAAAGAAAATCTAAAGTGCAACAAATCCCTGGCACAAAACATCCAAGAAATATGGGACACCATGAAAACACCAAACCTAAGAAAAATAGGTATAGAAGAAGGTGAAAAAACCCACCTCAAAGGGGCAGAAAACATATTCCACAAAATCACAGAAGAAAACTCTCCCAAACTAAAGAAAGGCATGCCAATGAAGGTACAAGAAGCTTAAGAACACTAAATAGAGTGGACCACAAAAAGTCCCCTTGCCACATAATAATCAAGACCCCAAATATACAGAATAAAGAAAGAATATTAAGAGTAGCTAAGGAAAAAGGCCAAGTAACATATAAAGGCAAACCTATCAGAATTACACCTGATTTCTCCAAGGAAACTCTGAAAGCCAGAAGGTCCTAGATAGATATTCTACCAACACTAAGAGACCATGGATGCCAGCCCAGAATACTATACCTGGCAAAGCTCTCAATCACTATAGATGGAGAAAACAAGATATTTCATTACAAAACTAAATTCAAGCAATACATATCCACTAACACAGCCCTATAGAAGTTCTGGGAGGAAAACTCCGACCAAGGAATTTAACTACAACCAGAAAGACATAGGCATTAGATAATCCCACTTTATCAACAGCCAAAAGATTAAAGGAGTGGAATTCCACACATAATTCCAACAACAACAGCCATTACAAATCAAAGAAGAATGAGCAATCAATGGTTATTGATATCCCTCAATATTAATGGCCTTTACTCACCCATAAAAAGATACAGAATGGTTTTGAAGACAGAACACATCCTTCTGCTGCATACAAGAAACACACCTCACCCTCAAAGACAGACATTACCTGAGAATTAAAGGTTGGGAAAAGATTTTCCAATCAAATGGACACAAGTAACAAGCAATGGTGGTAGAAATCCTAATATCTAACAAATTAGACTTTAAAATAAAATCAATCAAAAGAGATGAAGGAGGTCATTACATACTCATCACAGGCGAAATCAAAGAGGAAGTTTCAATTCTGAGCATCTATGCCCCAAATACAACGGCATCCACATTCGTAAAAGAAACATTACTAAACTTAAACCACATATAAAGCCCCATTCACTTATACTGAGAGACTTCAACACCCCACTCTCACCACTAGACAAGAACAACAGACAGAAACACAATAAAGAACCAAAGGGTCTAATAGAAATTATGACACAATTGGGATTAACAGACATCTATAGAACATTCCATCCACATAAAAAAGGATATACATTCTTCTTACCACCACATGGAACCTTCTCAAAAATCGATCACATATAGGGCATCATATCAAAATTCAGCAATTACAAAAAAACTGGAATACCTCCATGCATCTTATCAGGCAACCATGCATTAGAATTAGAATTCAACAACCACACAAATTGCAGAAACCCTACAAACTCATGGAAATTGAATAATGCACAACTGCACCATTTCTGGGTCAAAGAAGAAATAAAAAAGAAATTAAAGATTTCCTATAATTCAATGAGGATGAAGACACAACATACCCAAACCTATGGGACACTTTGAAAGCAGTGCTATGGGGGAAGTTCATAGCACTAAGTGCCCTTGAAGAAACTCTAGAATAGTTATACTAGAGAATTAACAGCACTGCTGAAACCTCTAGAACACAAAAAAACTCCCTCAGGAGGAGTAGATGCCAGGAAATAATTAAACTGAGGGCTGAAATCAATAAAGTAGAAACTAGGAAAACAATACAAAGATTCAATGCAACAAACAGTTGGTTCTTTGAGAAAATCAACAATATAGACAAATCTTTGTCCAAATTTACCAGACAGAAGAATGTGAACATGCAAATTAACAAAATCAGAAATGAGAAGAGGGACATAACAACGGACTCTGAGGAAGTCCAGAGAATCATAAGGTCATACTTTGAAAACCTGTACTCAACAAATTCGAAAATTTAAAGAAAAAGGACAATTTCCTGGATAGCTATCACTTGCCAAAATTAATTCAAGAATAGATAAGCAATGTAAATATACCTATAACCCTTATGTAAATAGAAGCAGTCATCAAAAGTCTCACAACCAAAAAAAGCCCAGGTCCAGATGGCTTCAGTGCAGAATTCTACCAGAAATTCAAAGAACAACTGATACCAATTCTTCTCAAAATATTCCACGCAATAGAAGCAAAAGGGTCTTTGCCAAACTCTTTCTACAAAGCTTAAATAACCTTCATCCCCAAGCCATACAAAGACACGACTAAGAATGAGTACTACAGACCAATATCCCTCATGAGCAATGATGCAAAAATACTCAACAAAATACTGGCAAATCGGATCCAAAAACACATCAAAACAACCATTCACCATGATCAAATAGGTTTCATCCAAGAGATGCAGGGATGGTTCAACATACGAAAATCCATCCATGTAATCCACCATATAGACAAGCTGAAAAACAAAAATCACTTGGTCATCTCACTAGATGCCAAAAAAGCCTTTGACAAAATCCATCACCCCTTCATGATAAAGGTCTTGGAAGAGATTCTGGATAACAGGAACATACCTAAACATAATAAAAGCTATATACAGCAAACCAACAGCCAACATCAAACTAAATGGACAGAAACTCAATGCAATTCCTCTAAAATCAGGAACAAGACAAGGCTGTCAACTTTATCCATACCTTTTCAATATTGTACTTGAAGTTCTAGCCACAGCCATATGGCAACAAAAGGAGATCAAGGGGATGCCAACTGGAAAGGAAGAGGTCAATCTTTCACTATTTGCATATGATATGATAGTTTACATAAAGGACCTGAAGAGCTCTACATGGGAAATCTTACAGCTGATTAACACCTTCAGTGAAGTGGCAGGCTGCAAGATCAACTCAAGAAAATCAGTATCCCTACTATATACAGATGACAAAAGGGCTGAGAAAGAAATCAGAGAAACATCACCCTTTACAATTGCCACAAACAACATAAAATACCTTGGGGTAATGCTAACCAAACAAGTGTATTGCAATCTTTGAATCTTTAAAGAAAGAAATTAAAGAAGGCCTCAGTAAATGGAAAGATCTCCCATGCTCTTGGATAGGTAGGATCAATGTAGTAAAAATGGCAATCCTGCCAAAAGCAATCTACAGATTCAATGCAAATCCCCATTAAAATACCAGCACAATTCTTCACAGACCTTGAAAGAACAATAATCAATTCAACAAGGCAACATCCAGAGGCATCACCGTCCCTGACTTCAAGCTTTATTATACAGCTATAGTACTGAAAACAGCTTGGTATTGGCACAAATATAGACAGGTAGACCAATGGAATTGAATTGAAACCCCTGATATTAACCCACACATGTATGAACATCTGATCTTTGACAAACATGCTAAAAATATACAATGGAATAAAGAAAGCATCTTCAACAAATGGTGTTGGCATAACTGGATGCTGGCATGTAGAAGAATGTGGATCAATCCATGTCTATCACCATGCACAAAACTTAAGTCCAAATGGATCAAAGACCTCAACATAAATCCAGCCACACTGAACCTCTTAGAAGAGAAAGTGGGTGGTACCCTTGAACAAATTGGTATAGGAGACAGCTTCCTGAACATATACACCAGTAGCACAGACAGTGAGATCAACATTTAATAAATGGGACCTCCTGAAACTGAGAAGCTTCTGTAAGGCAAAGGATACAGTCAGCAAGACAAAATGGCATCCCACAGAACAAGAAAAAGTATTCACTAATCCCACATCTGATAGAGGGCTGATCTCCAAAATTTTCAAAGAACTCAAGAAGCAAGTCTCCAAAACACCAAAGGATCCAATAAAAAGTGGGCTACAAAACTAAATAGAGAATTCTCAATAGAGGAGTCTAAAATGACTGAGAGGCACTTGAGAAAGTGCTGAACATCCTTAGCCATCCGGGAAATGCAAATCAAAACAACTCTGGGATACTATCTCACTCCAGTCAGAATGGCTAAAATCAAAAAACACCAAAGACAATGTATGCTGGAGAGGTTGTGGTGAAAAGGGAACACTCCTCCACTGGTGGTGGGAGTGCCAACTTGTACAGCCACTTTGGAAATCAGTATGGAGATTCCTCTGAAAATGGGGATAAACCTACCACAAGACCCAGCAACTCCACTCTTAGGCATATATCCAAAAGTTGTCCATTCATACAACAAGGATGTCTGTTCCACTATGTTCATAGCAGCATTGTTTGTAATAGCCAGAACTTGGAAGCAACCTAGATGCCCCTCAACCGAAGAGTGAATAGAGAAAATGTGATACATTTACACAATGAGTACTTACTATTCAGCAGAAAAAAACAATGGAATCCTGAAATTTGGAAGCTAATGGATGGCACTAGAAGAAACCATTCTGAGGGAGGTTACCCAGTCACAAAAAGAGAAACATGGTGTGTTCTCCCTCATATATGGATTTTAGACAGAGATCTGGGGAGTGCCAGCCTACATTCCCATGGCCAGAGAGTCTGTGAAACAGAACCTTCATTTAGTCGCTGATGGAAGAAGAGGCAGACTGCCATGGCTAACCACTAAGCTGAATGCAAGAAATCCGGTGACAGAGAGGCAGGACTGATAAGCAAAGGGGTTTAAGACTGGGCTGGTTTAATCCCCAGAAATAGCTGACCTGACAAGAGTTAGCTCTTGGATCCCAGACTGATGCCTGGGAATCCAGGATGGGACTGATCAAGACCCCCTGAATGTGGGTGTCAGTGAGGAGGCCTAGGTAATCTATTGAGCCTTGGGTAGTAGATCAGTATTTATCCCAGGTATACAAATGGACTTTGGGTTCCCATCCAACAATGAGAGATGCACTCTCACCCTGAACTCTTTCGGGAGGATCTAGGCCCTGCCCTGTATGAAATGACAGACTATGGGCACCCCCATGGAGGGCCTCACCGTCCCTGGGGAAATGAGAGGACATTGGGAGGTTTGGTGCGGGAGTGCAGGAGGAGGGGAGGAAAATGGAAAGGGTCCTGTTATTGTCATGTGAAGCAACCTTCTTTCTAATTTAAATGTAACTTTAAAAATAAAAATATATTAAAAAAGATAATAGTTCATTTGCCCATCAGAAGGCTGGATGATGGCTTCATTGCTGTAGGATTTTTATTCCTGAAACCCAGAGCAAATTCTTGGCCAATGAACAATCATAAAGAGCAGTCTTTCTCAAAATATGAATATTTAGAGAGTAACAGAGCAAGGAAGAGTGTTTATGAGTACTATTGTTAGCCAGCCTCAGTGGGAATGTGATTGAAATAACATGACTGCATTATTCAAGGTTCTCTACATGAACAGGATTGCTAGAAAGAATCTCTCCATGTATGTAGAAAGTGGATTCATTAGAAAGTCTAACAAGCTGTGGTCCAGGCAGTCTAACAATGGCTGTCTACTAATAGAAATTTGAAGAACCCAGTTGTTCAGTCCATGAGGCTAGATGTCTCAGCTGGTCTTCAATATGTATCAAAATCCCAAAGAGGTTGACTCTAATGCTCGTAAAAGAATGAACTTTGTACTCAGAACTAGAGCAAGCAGGCAAAGAGAGAGCTTCCTTCTTAAATATCCTTCATATATGTGAGCTGCTACCAGAAGGTGTGATAAAGATTAAAGGAGAATCTTTTTTTTTTTTTGGTTTTTTGAGACAGGGTTTCTTTCTGTGTATTGTTTTGGAGGCTGTCCTGGAATTCGCTCTGTAGACCAGGCTGGCTTCAAACTCGCAGAAATCTACCTGCCTCTACCTTTGAGTGCTGGGATTAAAGGCTCTGGGTTCCAGCATAGACTTGTGAAATGGGTACCTGCCATTCAATGCCAGATCCCCAAACACCCTTGGGCTGCCTTTTACAAAATCCTTTTAAGTTGGGGCTATATAACGCCATAAGTCCTGAATGCCTGATTTTTCTGTGCACTAAGGCCTGGCCTCAATATTACCTTGACAATGGGATACGATGGCCACTGGAGGGAACTTTTGATATTTCCATCCTCAGTGATCTTACAATTTTTTGCTGTCATGGGGACAAGTGACCAGAACCCTCATGTGTGCACAGTTTCTGGATACTGCACTCCAGCCCTTTCCTGAGGAACCAGTGTCTCACAGAACTGGTCTTGTTTGCTAGGGTCATGGTGCCTCTAGATTCCTGCCTATCTGGGAACTGAGACCCAGAAAATTCTGCCCTGACCTTGCTTCCAGAGACACCAGCCCCTTCCCTACCCCATAATCCTACCTGCCTAACCCCCTCCTGTGTGGCCACACCACCTGTTCCCTTCAGTGGCCCGGCCTGTGTTTGCTTCTTACTTATACTACACTAGTTTGAGTTTTCCAGGACTCATTGGACATACTGAGATAACTACTTGTAAATGATTTGTCCAAAAAGTATTTCTTGCCAGGCATTGGTGATGCATGCCTTCAATCCCAGCATTCGGGAGGCAGAGGCAGGTGGATCTCTGTGAGTTTCAGGCTAGCCTGGTCTACAGAGCAAGTTACAGGACAAACTCCAAAACAATACAGAGAAAGCCTGTCTCAAAAAACCAAAAGAAAAAAAAGAAAACAATTTCTCTAATCAAAACAAGGGGATAACTTTTAAAGATAATGAGGCATACAGAACACCAAATGCACAAGACCAGAAAAGAAACACAGCATGACACATAACCAAAACTCAAAATCTACAGAGAAAAAAATGCAAAAATCTGCAAAGGAAAGAAACCACAACACATACCAAGGCTGACACATTAGACTAATTCCTTAATTTACAATGGAAGCTTGGAAATACAGAGATGCCTGGGAGCATGTCCTATAAGTTTCTACAGACAACAGATGGCAACATAGAGGACTATACCCAACAAAATATCACTCATATGAACAGAGGTAGAGAAAATTATCACAATAAAATCAACTTTAACCAATTTCTGTCAAGAAAACCAGGCCTACATAAGGAAAATATGAGGCTGAAACTAAGTCTTACTATATGCAATAGGACTGGATTGATAAATACTTCTGTAATAGTTCATCAAAATACAATGAAAAAACACACCAAAAGAACTAAAGAAAAGAAATCAGTATACACTTCCCATTAATAAGTATCAAAAGGATTGTTGTTACTCCACCATAAAAATACACTGACTGTCAGGTAGTGGTATCACACACTTTATCCTAGCACCATGTAGGCAGATACAGGCAGACCTCTATGAGTTCCAGGATATCCAAGGATATTACACAAAGAATAAAGATCTTGAAGAAAAAAATGACCCAGACTAACATATTGGATTAGAAAATAGGATGCATTTTCCTGATGCCTCCAAGAAACATACTTCACCATCAAGTTTAGTCATTGGTAACTTTAAAAGGATTAAAAAAATGTTAAAAGGAAATGTATGTAAGAAGGTAGCAAGCATAGCTATTTTATATTATATAACAAAATAAAATACAAACAAAAACAGAAGGGGTTGAGAAGTACTGTATAGTAATTAAAGTTAAAATACAAAAAGAGTATATTACAATTTTTAACATGCCCCCAAATACTACTACTGGTTGTCAGGAATATCCACATAGAATGACAAAAGCTTAAAAGGAATTTTAGAAACAAAAGAACAGAGAGAAGCATGGCTTTTTGGTAGCAGCATTTTTCTCAGGTGTGCTCTGTTTTGCTAGCAACAAGTAGAGACTCACATGGCTCACTTAAGGGAGTCTTGCTGACTCAACATTAAAAAAAACCAACAAGGTTCTTTTAAGATGCTCTGCTAACACTTGAAAGGTGTGTATGTACAGCTGGAAGTGGCAGTGACCACATCTCCAAGATGGCAGCTTTTGCTGGATATCAGCATAGACTGAGGCAGTGAGCTGGATTCAAACTTATGCCCACCACCTTGGAAAAAACCCTTAGACAAACTAGTCAACTGAATGAGAGAGAATATCTTAATTACTAATTTGATATGAAAGAGATGAATTTACACTAGATCCTGAGGCAATTGAGAGAATCATATGGACATACTTTAAATTTTTTTCAGAAAACTGGAAAAACTAAAAAAAAAGATTAATTTCTTGGTATATATGACCCATGGAAAAGAAACCAATATGATATAAACTCCTATGAATAGACACAGAAGCCAAGAGATGATCTTCACCAGGGTAAAAAAACACCAACTAGTTTTTGTGGGCCAAAGAGTCAGCCCAGAAACCATATGTGCAAATAACATTATACAAATTGGACAGGTAGTATAGGAATATGTATGAATATACAGATACTAGTATGCATTCCATAATATAACACCAGCACATTTTTTGTTGATGTTGGTGGTGGCAACTGAACCCTGACTTCTTGAGCTCCATGGGTACTACTCCAGTTTCCCTTGGTATTGCTCTTCTGTGAAGCCTTCTGACTTTCTGGTTACATGTACCTTGGCTTCAGGTTTCTTTTTTGTTTGTTTGTTTGTTTTTGCGAGACAGGGTTTCTCTGTATTGTTTTGGAGGCTATCGGTCCGGCCCGGCCTCGAACTCACAGAGATCTGCCTGCCTCTGCCTCCCGAGTGCTGGAATTAAAGGCGTGCGCCACCACCGCCCAGCGGCTTCAGGTTTCTAATCTCAGATCTAACTCATGTTGCCATTCGTGACATCCCACCATGAGCTATAACATGAGACCTCACTTAGGGTGTTACAACTAGACTCATAACCTGCAGCACTTCCCTCCCAGACCACCACAAACTAACAGAATACACACCAGACTGAGGAGATGCAACTCACAGCCATCCCTGGGCCAGATCTCTCTGGTGTTTTTCATTGATCTCAGCTCCGAGGAAATGTGATGCCATTCACTCAGGACAAGGAATAAACAAGAATATGCTGGACTTTCTTGACTTCATGGATCACTACACATCCAACACTTGAAGGCTGATGAAGCTAAGATAACCAGGGCCTCTTTGACAGTCCTCAGCTGCCAATGGTTCTCAAAGTCATGATCTTCCTGCCTCTGCCTTCCAGATGCTGTAATTACATGCATGCAAAGTTATGTCTGGATCTCCCATTAATGACCAAGCAAAGAATGTTTCCTTCATTCTTCTGAAGGATTATGAAATAATAAAATAAAATATTATACAGCATAATGTCAAAGGTGCATTCATGAAAGTGAAGCTGAGTGTAGACGATGAAAGAGAATGAGAAATGGATACGAGAGTGGGGGAGAGATTAAAACAGTTGAAGGGGAGTTGACAAATTGAGACATGAGCAACACAGCATTCCCTGTACACATAAGGGATTTGTCATGGCTTACAGGTTCCACCTCCTGGCAGTGAACCTCGGGGTTGCAATGGTCAAATGGCTTAGCCCTTCAAATGAAACCTTGCCTAGGTCTCCACCCTTTAGCAAACAGTAGATGAGATCTACAAACAGCAAGGGATCTACAATCAGGTAGTGTACTAAGATGAAAGAGTTCAAAGGTTATCCTCAACTGTCCAAGTCTCACTGACATAGAGAAAAAGTTCATGGGCACCATTGAAGTGAACACATTGGGTCATGGTCAGGACATTGTCCCACCTCCCTGTAAGTAGGTCACTACAGACTCATGGGGTGCATCTCAGTTGGCCTTGAAGGCTCACTTTCAAGATTGGAAAAGACCATTAGGCTTTCTCCAAGGTGGTCACAGCAGATAGCTCTGGTCACACCTGCCCTGGAAAACACCAAGACTCTCAACCTCACCATTCAAGGAGCCAAGGACAGTTCAGGAGGACCTCAGACTTTTTATAGTCCCAAGGGAAGCAATGATCACCAGCATGTGACCCAGAGATCTGGAATTATGCTCTAGTGAGATGATGACCTTCATCCTGCAGAGAGAAGAATTCAAAGATCACCAAAGGGACAGTTCTAGGATGCTGATGGATGAGGGTGGTACTGAGGCAAGGATCTGGGAGTGCAGGAGTGGTGAATCTTCAGCCTCACCTTTGGGATGAGGAGGATGAACTAGGACCACTGCTTTCAGTATTCCACACCTAGTAACACATTCTCATCCTTACAGAAATCCTCCTGCAAGATCTGGTCCAGCATCCACTTGAGCATTATCAGAAATGTCACATCATAGATGGAGTGATCAGAGAGAAGCAACAAGAACACACAGAATCCAGATGCACAGAGTCCTGGTCTGGCCCTATGGAAGCCTTCCCCTTATATCCTCCAATGTCCACCAGATATAGGTCACACTGCAGAGTGATATGTATCTACAGATGCCCAGGCATCACTGTTGCAAACAGTTTCCTCTACATGACAAGGTTATCTGGAGTGGAGAGCAGACTGTCGCTGCACTACTCCAGATCCACCAGCCATCTCCAAGTCATTGCTGCTCACATTGGCCAATCAGTTAACAGAGGCTTCAGCTGCAGGATCTAGCTCCCTGGTATTCTGTTCCTTAGTCTTGATCCATAACAACATGAGCAGATGTTGCTAGAAACCCTGTATGCACAGGCACTGAACTAGGACAGGTTTGAGGGGCATTAGAGAGAGGGACTTGACTAATGTGACACCAACATCATACAGAAAAGACTTGCCCCTGGGACCCATCATTCCCTGCAGTCCCAAACCGAGGACCTATTACTGACATTATGTTGAACCTAGGGAAAAGGTACACAGTGTGCTTGTCCTTGTTAATTTGCAGGGAGGAGAGAGGGATCTACATCAGCGGTCAACTTTCAAATTGACCCAACTTCAGGAACACAGTTGTAATCCTTGCCTCCAACCATGAAGTGTCCACTCCAGTTTATCATGAGAACTACATAGAAGATGTTCTTTGTGCCCTTCAGCCAATCTGTAGACATCTTTCACTGTCCGCATAGGAGAGGACACTCTATGGCTCTTAACAGGAGTTGGGGCCTCTAGAAGTCCTGGTCACTCTCTCTCCTTGGCTACCTGAAGGAAGCCTGGGAATTTCAGCTCCTGCAGCATCACTAAACATTGCAATTATTCAGCAAATTGCTTGTCCCCTCCTCTCATTTTCTGTTCCAGCCTTTAGGGTATACTTTCAAGGAGGACACACTCATGGGGATGATGCAGTGAGAAGCTTCTCTTTTCTGGCTCACTGTGAGCTTGAAAAGTTTGATTGATCTCCAGGGGAGGTGAGCATACCTGGGCACCACATACAAATGAATGCTGCCATGATTCCTGACACCCTGGCTATGTGCAAATTCATTGCAGGCTTCTTCCTCTGTTCCTTCTTCCCATGTGTCTGTGCTTTCACTACCTGTCCATAACCCTCTTATCTGGTTTTACCTTAAGATCCTTATATCAATATGGGATCTTCAGACAGTGAAAGTGAAATGAGAGGAATGGACATGTGGAAATGTATCCAAGCTTTTATTTTTTTATTTTTTTAGTAGTCCAAGAACTATTTATTCATCATGTTACATTCAATGTCTCCTCTGAAACTCAAGTTAAATTCTTAGCTCTTAGCACATACAAAATAAAAACAAATTACAAACTCTGAAGATACAGTGTTACATGTAAAGTAACTATTCCCAACCCAGAAGACAATGATAAAGACATAGAAAGGAAGAACTCAACCCAAGGAAGATATAAACCATGCAGGATGTACATTAAATCCTTAAAGTTCAGCCTGTCGCTTCGGACATGAAGTACTGTAATGTGAGCAACAAAGAATATAGAGTTATTTATGGATTCTAGATATTGTTTGTTTGCTACACTAGTCACTGTTAAACCTTTTTCTCCAATTTTTATAGTCTGTCACTTCATTTTACATGTTTTCTTTGGTGGATATTTTGTATATTGGATGAAATCTGATTTGCTAATTGTTTTTTACCCCCTCCCCCCTTATTTGCTAATTGTTTTTTCTTTTTTAATTTTTTTATTTTAATTTTAAATAGCTTGTTTTACATGTCAATCCCAGTTCCCTCTCCCTGCCCTCCTCCCACACTCTCCATCCCCCCAGCCTCCCACCCTATTGTCAATTCCTTCCACATAAGGGATATCTAGAGTCTGTCATTTCACTCAGGGTAGGGTCCAGGCACTCCCCCCTAAGAGTCCAAGCTGAGAGAGCATTCCTCTTTGTACTATGGGCACGTGATGACTGTTTATATTCCAGGGATAGACACTGTTCCACTGCTCAGGGCCCCATAGGTTGCCCAGGCCTTCTCAGTGACACTCACATTTGGAGGGGGCAGATCAGTCCCATGTTGGCCTCCCCGCTGTCAGTCTGGGGTCAAAGAGCTCTCCCCTGTTCAGATCAGCTGTCTCTGCTGTTTTTGCCAGCCCATTCTTTGCCAATTTGCTCATCACTCCTCTCTCTCTGTCACTGGGTTCCTTGGCTTCAGTTCAGTGCTTAATTGTGTGTGTTTTCCTCTGCTTCCATCAGTCACTGATTGAAGGCTCCAGGATGGTTACAGACATCAAGTTCATTATCAGGAATGGGCATTCGAGGTGGTCTCTCCACTATTGCTTAGCTTGCCAATTGTTGTCATCCCTTTAGATCACTAGAGGTCACTCTGGTACCTGATCTGTCTTCTAACCTGTGATTCCGTCTTCCCCCTATTCTACCCCCCCCACGCAAACTTCCTGTTCCCCATGACCTACTCTCTCTTCCTCTTCTCCCCCTCTCTTTTTCCCAGCTCCCACTCCCCCCCCAACCCTTGCCATGTTCCCCATCTATTCAGAAGATCTAGTCTCAATCCTCTTCTGTTGGGTACTATGCATATCTTTTAGGTTCTTTCCTGTTTCCGAGACTCTATCAGTGGAAGTGCATACTGGCATTATCCTGATCCATGTCTAAAATCCATATGTGAGTGAGTACATACCATGTTTGTCTTTTTGCGACTAGGTTACCTAATTCAGGATAGTTTCCTCCAGTGCTACCCATTTACCTGCGAATTTCAAGATTCCATTGTTTTTTTCTTCTGAGTAATACTCCATTGTATAAATGTGCCATATTTTCTCTATCCACTGTTCAGTTGAGGGGCATCTAGGTTGCTTCCAGGTTCTGGCTATTACAAATAATGCTGCTATGAACATAGTGGAGCAGATGCCCGTGTTGTATGAATTTGCCTCATTTGGATATATGCCTAAGAGTGGAAATGCTGGGTCTTGTGGTAGATTGTTTTGTACAAGGTAATAAACATAGATCTATCTGCAGTCTTCTGCATAACAGTACCCAGTTATGCCAGCACCATTTGTTGAAGGTGCTTTCTTTTTTCCATTGTACAGTTTTAACTTCTTTGTCAAAAATCAAGTGTTCATAGGTGTGTGGGTTAAAATCAGGGTTTTCAATTAACTTCCATTGGTCTATCTGCCTATTTTTGTGCCAATACCAAGCTGTTTTCAGGACTATAGCTCTATAATAGAGCTTGAAGTCAGGTATGGTGATGCCTCCTGAAGTTCCTTTATTGTATAGAGATGTTTGAGCTATCCTGGGCCTTTTGTTTTTCCATATAAAGTTGATTAATGTTCTTTCCAGGTCCTTGAAGAATTGTGATGGAATTTTGATAGGGATTGCATTGAATCTGTAGACTGCTTTTGGCAAGATTGTCATTTTTATTATGTTGATCCTACTAATAGAAGAGCATGGGAGATCTTTCCATTTTCAGGTATCTTCCTTGATTTCTTTCTTTAAAGACTCAAAGTTCTTGATATACAAGACTTTCACTTCCTTGGTTAACATTATCCCCAGATAGTTGATGCTGTTTATGGCTATTGTAAAGGGTGATGTTTCTCTGATTTCTTTTTCAGTCACTTCATCATCTGTATATAATAGGACCACTGATTTTTTTGAGTTTACCTTGTATCCTGCCGCATTGCTGAAGGTGTTTATCAGCTCTAGGAGTAACCTTGCGGAGTTTTTCAGGTCACTTATGTAAACTATCATTTCATCTGCAAATATTGAAAGTTTGACTTCTTCTGTTCCTATTTGTAACCCCTTTATATTCTTTTGTTGTCTTATAGCTGTAGCTAGAACTTCAAGTACAATATTGAAGAGATATGGAGAGAGTGGACAGCTTTGTCTTGTTCTTGATTTTAGAGAAATTGCTTTGAGTTTCTCTTCATTTAGTTTGATGTTAGCTGTTGGTTTACTGTATTTTTATTTTATTATATTCAGGCATGGTCCTGTTATCCCTGATCTCTCTAGGACCTTTATCATGAAAGGGTGCTGGATTTTGTCAATGGCTCTTTCAGCATATAGTGAGATGATCATGTGGTTTTTCATTCACAATTTGTTTATATGGTGGATTACAGTGATAGATTTTCTAATGTTGAGCCATCCCTGCATTTCTGGGATGAAGCCTACTTGATCATGGTGGATGATTTTTCTGATGTGTTCTTGAATCCGGTTTGCTAGTATTTTATTGAGTATTTTTGCATCAATGTTCATGAGGGAAATTGGTCTATAGTTCTCTTTCTTAGTTGTGTCTTTGTGTGGCTTGGATATCAAGGTAATTGTAGCCTCATAAAAAGAGGTTGGCAGTGAGCCTCCTGCTCCTATTGTGTGGAATACTTTGAGGAGTATTGTAATTAGCTCTTCTTTGAATTTCTGGTAAAATTCTGCACTGAAGCCATCTGGGCCTGGGCTTTTTTTGTTTGGGAGATTTTGATGACTGCTTCTATTGCATTAAGGGTTATAGGTCTGTTTAGATTGTTTATCTGTTCTTGATTTAGTTTTGGCAAGTGATATCTATCCAGGAAATTGTCCATTTCCTTTAAATTTTCAAATTTTGTGGAGTACAGATTTTCAAAGTATGCCCTGATGATTCTCTGGATTTCCTCAGAGTCCGTTGTTATGTCCCCTTTTTCATTTCTGATTTTGTTAATTAGCATGTTCTCTTTCTGTCTTTTGATTAGTTTGGACAGAGGTTTGTCTATTTTGTTGATTTTCTCAAAGAACCAACTCTTTGTTTCATTGATTCTTCTCAGTGTTTTCCTTGTTCCTACTTGATTGATTTCAGCCCTCAATTTGATTATTTCCTGGCTTTTGCTCCTCCTGGGTGAGTTTGCTTCTTATTGTTCTAGAACATTCAGCTGTGCTATTAATTCTCTAGTATGACTGTTCTCTAGTTTCTTCATGTGGGCACTTAGTGCTATAAACTTTACTCTCAGCACTGCTTTCAAAGTGTCCCATAAGTTTGTGTATGTTGTGTCTTCATTCTCATTGATTTCGAGGAAGTCTTTCATTTCTTTTTTATTTCTTCCTTTACCCGGGTAAGGTGCAATTGTGCATTGTTCAATTTCCATGTGTTTGTAGGGTTTGTGTGATTTGTGTTATTGTTTAATTCTAATTTTAATGCATGGTGGTCTGATAAGATACAGGGTGTTATTCCAATTTTTTTTGTATCTGTGGAGATTTGCTATGTTTCCTATTATGTGGTCAATTTCAGAGGAGGTTCCATGTGGCGCCGAGAAGAAGGTATATCCCTTTGTGTTTGGGTGGAATGTTCTATAGATGTCTGTTAAACCCAGTTGGGTCATAACTTAAAGAGGATATTCAATGCTATAAGGAAAACAATATATTTATGTACCAGAGAGAGTCTCACGAGCTAGGAGTTAGAAGCGTGGCTCGCTTCCAAGAGAAAAGAGAGGGCCATTTTCCTTTCATTTCCTTTTATATCTACCTGTGTAGATAGCTTTGTGGGGTTCACTCCTACAATTCCCCTTTTAGTCTAAATAGAAGATTTAAATTTGATACAAAATCAAACATATACAACATATGTACATAGAGTGTGGAGGAAGTCCTGTGTATATGTCAATAAAGCACTGCTTGCCAATAGGAATCTAGATAGGTGGGACTAGGAGTCCAGGAGCACTCTGGGAAGGAAAAACAAAGAGAGTCAAGATGTAACGCCATGGGGTAGGAAGCCCGGAAAATTCTCTGGTAAGAGACATACTTAGATTAACAATTATGGGGTAATTACTTAAGTCAGAGCTAGCCAGTAAGAAACAAGAAAGGCCAAGAGCTTCATAATTAATATAACCTCCTGTGTGTTTATTTGGGACTGATGCAGCTCTGGAACCAGGCTGGCAGGAAGGCTTCTCTCAAGAAAAAGGCTTCTCTTTACAAATGGTGTCAGAGCGGGATTGAATTTCCACATAGAATGACAAAAGCTTTAAAGGAATTTTAGAAACAGAAGAATTGAGAGAAGCACAGATTTTTGGTAGCAGCATTTTCTCAGGTGGCCTCTGTTTTGTTAACGGCAAGCAGAGACTCGCGGCTGGCTTAAGTTTGGCTTCCTGACTCAGCATAAAAAAAAAAAAAACCCAAAGCCAACAAGGTTCTTTTAAGAGGCTTTACTAACGATTTAAAAGTTCTACGTACAGCTGGAAGTGGCAGTGACCACATCTCCAAGCCAGCAGCTGGAGTCACGCTTACACCCGCCATCTTGGAAAAACGGCAGTTTAAAACAGCAGCAGTTTTAACAGATAAGACACATGGCCAGAAAAACGTTAAGATTTACAGTAAAGTCAGACTTGGATGAACAAAACCTCTAAAGGTTTACAATGTGGTTAAAAATATACATAAGATTGAGAGACAAAACGTAACGGCAAAGTGGTAAATAATAGAGAAGCTGGCTGTGGTGGCTCACGCTGGTAGGATTTACTGCAGAGGCAGAGGCAGGTGAATTTCCAAAGAGAAACCCTGTCTCAGAGAAAAATAAATAAAAGTAAAACAAATAAAGTAATAAAAGTTAAATAAATAAGCCACGTAAAGATGGAAAATATACAGAGAGTCTGGATACTGTATGCTATTATGTTTTTCCGTTTTTTGATTGCTCAGGAAGGAACAACTACTAAAGTACACTCGATTATAAATGCTGCTGAATTAATTCAACTTATATCTTTTGAAAATGCCTTGACTTCAAAATTTAAGTATAAGAATATGTTACTTGGGAAAGGAGATTTTATTTATGTTTCTACAGAAAATGAAAAGCTGAGGATTCCTTCCAGGTTTCTGTGGTTTGATGAACCAAGACCCCCAGAAGCAGAGGACCAAGTGTTCCAACAACTGAAGCAGCTAAGATGATGCAGTCTTACAGACCCTGAAACTAAGGACTTATACAGGTTTCTGAGTTTTGTCATGATCCCCATGGTATGAACGGCGCCCCCTTCCAGCAGGAAGCAGTTTGGAATGGGATTGTTTATAATTGGTTAATGATCACAGCCAATCTCTTTTTAATGTTAAAAAGGGGAATTATGGTATGGGTATGGTTTTTCATTTATTGATACAAATTCAAGGTCAATTTTATGATGTGTATATTTCTCCTATTGTGCTTATGCTGATCTCTTAAAACATAATGCATAATTGAATAGAGACGATAGATAGTTACTTATAATAGAATTTATAGTTAGGTAAGTTAGGTTTTCTAGATATACAGAAATATATTTGAGATGGATAAACAGTCTTCAAACCTCTCAAAGACCTTCAGAAAATGGCATTTAAAATGGTTTAGGATTTTTCTTGACAATGAGAAATGTCTGCTCCTGGCAGCACCAATTACGTCTGAGAGGAAGATGGGCATCAAAGAAACTTGTTATGGAGTTTGCTTTCAACATGGCAAGATTAACCATTTGGGCAAGAAACTGCTCTTACCTAGACTGTTTGATTGTTGTTGTATAATCTGGACATGCAGGACCCACAGGAAAGTGATGGCTGAACTCAGTCTTACAGGGTTCCTGCTTCATGGAAGAGTCTACCAGACTTTCTGCAGGACACAGAGAAATGACTGACAGACTGCCAATACATATGGACAGTTTTGAAATTTTCTGCTTTGCTGAGAAATCTTCTGGATACATTGTGGCCTATGGGCTGAAGATCGATGCCCCAATGTTACAGAGGAACTTTGGGTGACTGTCCAGATGGCAAGATGTCTCTGTCATTTCTAGTGTTTACATATTATCATTCTGTGGTCTTTGATGGAGATGAAGATAGATAGTTATAATTATAGTTTTCCTTAGTTATGACAAAAGATAAGCTACATATAGAACTTTGGACTCACAAGGATGGGATGGATGTTATTTTCTTTAAATCTTGCTAAAATATTGTAATTATGCCCTTATTTGATAACTGTTCTCTTGTATACAATTTGATTGTGTTAAAGTTAAGACCTTTCTTTTGTTTAAACAGAAAAGAGGAGATGTGGAGGAAGTCCTGTGTATATGTCAATAAAGCACTGCTGACCAATAGGAATCTAGATAGGTGGGACTAGGAGTCCAGGAGCACTCTGGGAAGGAGAAACACAGAGAGTCAAGATGTAATGCCATGGGGTAGGGAGCCCGGAAAGTTCTCCGGTAAGAGACATACTTAGATTAACAATTATGGGGTAATAACTTAAGTCAGAGCTAGCCAGTAAGAAACAAGAAAGGCCAAGAGCTTCATAATTAACATAACCTCCTGTGTGTTTATTTGGGACTGATGCAGCTCTGGAACCAGGCTGGCAGGAAGGCTTCTCTCAAGAAAAAGGCTTCTCTTTACAATAGAGGCTGATAATTAAGTTATAATCTACTTATCCTAAGCTAAACATATCCATTCCACCTAAATTCTAAACTTATCTGAAAAGGATGCCTAAGTCTGAACACCTCCTTCCAAACCCAACCCTAAAATAATTGCAAATTAACACTAACATGTATAAACTATCCTCTAATATCAATAGTAGGGAGAAGGGACCTGGAATTCTCAAATTTACTTCCTGCTGAAGTGGGATGATGACAATCATGCGGACCCGTGGGAAGAAATTGTTAGAATAACAAGAGTCTTAAGTAGGTCAATTAGTCTCTGTTTGGCAGGAGATGCTTGACTGAAGTCCTGGATTAGAGTTCTAATTTTGATTGAAGCTCTTGTCTGAAGCTCTGACCAGATTGTAGAAGATGCACGTATCAGTTCCTTGGCCTGACGATGTGTCGAGTGATGTAGTTCCAAGCTGGTTTCAGGATGGTGCTTGTCAGGTGGGGTCGATGATGTGGGGCAGTTTGATGTATCCAGTCAAATCAGGCAGTGTCAGGGAAGTGAATCCACATTCTCTTTCTGAAGCAGTTGAAGATCGCTGTCAAGAAATCCCTTTTTCTCTGGAAAACTGAAATATTGTGTAGCACAGAAATTTTTAACTTTTATGTGTATGAATACTGGGAAAGGTGATCCTAAGGAAGATAATACACTTGAAGGAGACTAGAGTTTTAGAAAAGAATCAAATATACACAGATGACAATCCCTATTTTATTTTTTTCTGTCTTATATCAATGGCTCTTTGATATAATACAGAAAGTCTGAATTGCATTTTAACAATATGCTTGGATTTAAAGCAGGAGAGCCAATCCAACTCTAAAGCCAGTGTCAATTAGATGAATTGGGACTCAGGCATCTTAAGAAGCAAAGGAATAGAAATTACAATAGCAAAATAGAGAGATTGATAACACGTTGTATTATTGCATATTTGGTGGTCCTCTGGGTAGCTATCCTTTCTTCTTTATGTATCCATATATCTAGTATTTTTTCATTGTTCAGAACTAATTTTTCCTGTAAGGACACAAACAAAACATTTCTCTTTCCTTTGATGAGGTCTCCTTATACATAGCACATCTTGTAGATGAGCCATCATCTTTCCTCCTCCTGAGACGTTTTCTGTTCTGATCGAATCTTAATTAATTTAGATGGGACCCAAAGGTTCTTCTCCTATGGAAACAAAAGCAAAACCCCTTCCCCAACATAACACATATCCTGGTTTCCAGACTGAGGTCATAACGTCCTTAAAATACACTGGTTGGTTTAGTTCAGAAGTCTTCACTGTAGTCCAGTGTCTTTCTGCTGCAGTTTGTCCTTTTTCATCAGCATTAAGAAAATTTAACGTTAGTAAAGCATTATGTAATTTGTGTTTGGGGCTCTTTGTTGCCCCTGGCTGTTTATGAAGCATCTCTTTTAAGGTTCAGTTATATCTTTCAATCACTGTTTGTCCCGTGGGATTGTAAGGTATACCAGTTACATGTTTTATATTATAATATTGGAAAAATTGTTCCAATTTACTGGAGATGTATACTGGAGCATTGTCAGTTTTTATTGTTTTAGGTATACCCATAAGAGCCATCACCTCTAAAAGGTGTGTAATAACAGAGTCAGCTGTTTTCAGAGCTGAGGGCAGTAGCCCATTGGAAGCCTGAGAACGTGTCTATGGTATGGTGTACATATTTCAAACTGCCAAATTCTGGGAAGTGAAATACATCCATTTGCAAAAGTTCATTTCTGTGAATACCTTTAGGATTACAACCTGCTGGTAATGGAGTTTGATTGTAGAATGAGCAAGTGGGGCAATTTTTTACTATTTCTTTGGCTTGTTGCCAGATGATAGAAAAATCCTTTAAACCTTTGCTGTTAACATGGTGTTTCTTATGAAAATCTGAAGCTTCCAACACATTACCTATTAATAAACAATCAATTTCATCATTGCCTTGTGCCAAAGGACCTGGCAGACCTGTACGGGATCTGATGTGTGTTATATATATATAGGATGGGTACTGTTTCTGATGGTTTCCTGTAATTGTAAAAACAACGAGGTTAATTCTGTACTGTCAGGAACTACAGTCTCAATGTGCAAGACAACTCTTTCTGCATACTGAGAATCTGTGACTATATTGAGAGGCTCTGTAAAGTCTTTAAGTACCATGAGAATGGCATATAACTCTGCCTTTTGTACGGAGTTGTAAGGGCTTTGAACTACTTTACTTATATTTCCTGATTTATACCCTGCCTTACCTGGTTTGTTTGCATCCGTGTAGAAGGTAAGAACTCCAGAAATAGGTGTTTGTCTCACGATACGTGGAAGAATCCAAATTATTTTCTTTATGAATTTGATTCTCTCTGTTTTGGGATAGTTATTACTAATAGTTCCCAAAAAGTCATTGCAAGCTATTTGCCAATACTCATTATCCTTCCATAAGGAGGAAATTTCATCATTTGTTAAAGGTACAATAATTTCAGCTGGAACTTTCCCAGTCAGTTGACGAAGCCTTAACTTACCTTTTAATATCAAATCAGAGATCTTTTCTATATACATTTTCAATTTTTTATTCTGTTTATGTGGCAGAAATACCCATTCTAGTATGATGTCTTCCCTCTGCATTAATATTCCTGAGGGGTATTCTCTAGATAGCAAAATAACTAGAATACAGTCCAGTTTTGGATCCACATGGTCTACATGTGCTTCTAATATTCTCTTTTCTACCCATTCTAATTCTTTTTCAGCCTCAGCTGATAGTACTCGTGGGCTGTTTAGGCCTTTATCTCCTTTTAAAGCCATTTTCAGGTGTTTTAAATCATGCCCTTCTACACCGATAATTGTCTGTAATTGAGAGATTTCTCCTAATAGTTTTTGAAGATCATTAAGAATCCGGTAACGATCTCTTCTGATCTGTACTTTCTGTGGTCTAATTTTCTGAGCATCTATTTTATAACCTAAATAGTTAATAGAATCTCCTCTTTGTATTTTTTCTGGGGCAATTTGTAATCCCCAGCGAGGCAACATTTCCTTTACTGCCTCAAACATCTTTTCCAAAGTATCCTTATTTGAATCAGACAGTAATATGTCATCCATATAATGATATATTAACGAATACGGAAATTTTTTGCGAATTATTTCTAGAGGTTTATGCACAAGATATTGACACAAAGTTGGAATATTTAGCACACCTTGAGGCAGTACTTTCCATTGGAATCGCTGTACCAGTTGGGAATTATTAGTAGGTACTGTGAAGGCGAACTTTTCTCTGTCGTTTTCTTGTAATTTCTTCTTGTGAAGAAGAAATCTTTTAAGTCTATAACTATAATTGGCCAATCCTTAGGTATTAGAGAAGGTGGTGGCATTCCAGTTTGTAGAGATCCCATAGGCTGAATTACCTTGTTGATGGCTCTAAGATCTGTAACCATTCTCCACTTACCAGACTTCTTCTTGACAACAAAAACAGGTGAATTCCATACACTAGTTGATTCCTCAATATGTCCAGCATCTAGCTGTTCCCAAACTAACTTCTCCAAAGCCTCTAACTTCTCAGATGTCATAGGCCATTGACCTACCCAGACAGGTTCATCTGTTAGCCATTTTAAGGGCAGAGCTTTCAGTTGCTCTGTAGGTTTGACATTAGCATCCTGTTTTTATACGGCCTGTATTTTTGGCATATGCTTTCTGTAATGCCTTACTACATTTCTTCTACCATCTAGAGTTTGTCTATGTTTCATATCTGATACAGGAGGAATGTTAAATTGGGTATTTCATTGTTGTAATAAATCACGACCCCAAAGATTCATAGCAATATCTGCGACATATGGTCGCAAACTTCCTCTCTGTCCTTCTGGTCCAATACATTCTATCCATCTGACACTTTGTTTCACATGAGATAAGGTCCCGATTCCAAGAAATTGAACATTTACTTCTTTAGAGGGCCAACCTACCGGCCAGTTTTTTGAGTTATTATTGTTACATCTTCTCCAGTGTCTAATACCCCATAAAATAATTTATTATTCATTTTTAAAGCTAATTTGGGTCTACAATCTTGTACAGAAGTTTGCCAGAATATACGTTTTTTGTTTCCTCCAGTATCAACTAGCTTCTCCTCAATAACTAATCTGTTATCCACAGTGCCATTAGTCTTTACGATAGGCTGTGGATTTTCTAATTGTCCTGAGAGAGGCTGTCCTCCACTGTTACTGGGAAAGATCGAATCACCTTTGATCTTGGGGCCTCTACAGGGAGGCCCCTCATAGCGTTTCCTGGCTGCAAAGGCTTACCTTGTCTGTCTGTGGTTGACCAACATTCTTTTGGCCAATGTCTGCCTTTTCTGCACCACTTGCAGAGACCAGGAGCCTGAGGCCTTCTGTGTGAAGTATTTCTGGTAGAAGCATTATTTCTGGGAATGCTTTGCCTACAATTCCTACTCAAATGTCCTATTTTACCACAATTAAAACATCTAAGGTTTCGATGTCTTTTGAAACTTTTGAAGATTGCTTCCCCAACCCAATTTGGTATCTCTTCTTGGGTAGGCCATTTTTCATCCTGATTCCTCCTAAATGCTTTAGAAATGGCTTCTCCTATCCAGGTTCCTGCCTCTGAATTGTCATACTCAACATTAGTTATATATAAGACCCATTCCTCCAATGGTGCTGATCTTATTTTTAATGGCCACAGTATCTGTTTGTAATGTGGGTTTGCATTCTCATAAGCCAAAGATTCTGTAAGAAGTTGCCTAATATTAGGATCAGTTATTTGTAAATCTACTGCTCTGGATAATCTTTGTAAGAATTCAGAGAATCTTTCTCTCGGACCCTGTATCACTTTTTCCCCTGGTTCACGAACTTTATCCAAAGCATTTAGTGCTGCTGTTTTGCATAAATCAAATGCATGCTCATCATAACCAGCTTGGACTTGCGGGTCAGAAAATTGCTTCTCCCCAATAATCTTACTTTTGGAAGCTTCAAAGCCAACCTTCAAACCTTGAAGTTCAAGGGTCTTGGCTTCCTGTCTCCACAAAGCTTTCCACTGTTTTTGGGAAGACTGCTCCAGCACTGCAGATATTACATCATTCCAATATGAGGGAGTTATCTTATTGGTAGTAGCCCATGTGTTTAGTAAATGTTTTACATAAGGGCTGTAGACACCAAAAGACATTATCGCTTGCTTTATAGCTTTCATTTCTTTCATGGGAATAGGTTCCCATTTATGTGTAGTTGAACCAGTTTGGTTCCTCTGCGATGCTGGTCTTTCTACCATGGTTACTGGAAAGGCCACTTAGGATGTCTAGTAGCCATATTTCATTTATTTCCTGGTAGCCTAGCATCTGTTGACTCAACATCTGATGTTTCAGAGAACATATCTTCTAAAGATTGAAATTTTGCAACCGTGTCATCCTTTAGGTCTTGGATTTCCTGCATTAAAAATTGTTCCAAGTCCTTGGACTATTCATTGAGGTCTTGGATTTCCTCCATTAAAAATTCTTCCAAGTCCTTGGATTGTTCATTGAAGTCTTGGATTTCCTGCATTAAAGATTGTTTTAAGTCTTTGGACTGTTCAGTTAAACGTGATTCCAAGCTTTTCATACCATCCTCCCTAAAAACTCCAAAGGAATCTATTTTTCCTTCCAGAAAACACATTCAGGCCACTAGATAGTCATTATTGTCAGACATAGATTGAATTGATCCTGCTAATTTTGAATATTCCTCCTGGCTAGACTCCATCTTTGCCATAAATGTAGTGGACATTGAATTGAGTGTGTCTCAAAGGTTGTCCTGATCAAATTTAACTAAATCCCCTTGTTCCTGAATTTTTTACTCTAATTTTCGAATCATATGCACATGTTTCTTCCATGTGATTACATGTACTAATACACTAATCACAGGCATGGCACACATATACATATGAAAAATATCATAATTGTCTTTTGCTGCATAATCCATCACATTGGTAAGGAAATCTCTAAAATCCTGCAGTGTTAAATTACCTGCCATGTTATAATTAGATGTTCTTACCACCAATTGGTGATTCCTAAATTGGAAAAGTCACCTCTTGATTTGTCTCAGATTAAAATACCTGTAGCTACCGGGATTGGCCAGCAGATGGGGAGGGTGTACTGCCAAACACTGCCTCTCTGCAGAAAATCGGATGCTCCCCAAGATACCTGTGAAAACTTAGCAAACAGATTTGGGAACAAAGAAGAGTCGGAATTTGGTAGATTCGCTGCACAGCAGCAGAGTTCGCAGTGGCTTTGGTAGCTGCTAAGTTGGTGGAAGGGAGAAGTGGGCAAGGGAAGGGGAAGAAGCCAAACACTTTAATCCAAGATAGTAGGAGAAGTTTTGACTAAACAGATACTGGAGGGAGGGGGTATACTGGAGCTGGAAAAAGTTTGAATTCTTTGCCCTCAACACAAATTTTATAGTATTTTATTAAAAAGACTTATATTCTTACACAAGCACTGTCAGGGCTCACAACTACCTGGGACTTCTGCTCCAGGAGATCCAACTTTCTCTTCTGACCTCCAATGGCAACAACTCACACCGGTCATTAGCTCATAAAGACATACTCTCCTATGAAAAAGTAATAAAAGTCTTTTCTAAAGATAAGAAAAAGTACAACAGTGAAAGAAAGATTATGTCCACTCTCAACACTTCTCTTCAGCATAACAATTGGGAGTTCATACACAAGAAAAAGGATAGACTTCCAAACTGTAGTGGAAGAAATACATTTATTTCTGTTCTTGGGTAGCATTTTCAAATACATTTTTCATCTGAGCTTGTGTGTGTGTGTGTGTGTTTGTGTGTGTGTGTGTTTGTGTGTGTGTGTGTGTGCTGGAGACCAAGTTCAAGGTTTTGCATATGCTAGGTAAATACTTCCCCCAAAGGGTTACATCCTCAGCTGCAGCATGAATTCTAATTGGTCTTAATAATAAACTCAAAGTCAGCTATCCAGGAGTAAAAGCTGAAGGATCAGAGTAGCAGAGTGTCCAGCTACACTCTACATCTCTACAAATGCTCAAACCAAAAGGTTGATCACTATGAATCCTCAGACTACATCTCAGACTGAATCCTCTGACTGCAACTATCTCTACAAATCCTCAGACTGCACTGAGTTGTTATCTCCTCCTGTCTTATAGTTTCTCTCTGCCCAGCCTTAGTACTCCTATCTCCACCTCCCTGGTGCTGGGAAAAAGGCTTCTTTTTACAATAGAGGCTGATAATTAAGTTATAATCTACTTATCCTAAGCTAAACATATCCATTCCACCTAAATTCTAAACTTATCTGAAAAGGATGCCTAAGTCTAAACACCTCCTTCCAATCCCAACCCTAAAATAATTGCAAATTAACACTAACACGTATAAACTAATGTTGATTGAAGCTCTTGTCTGAAGCTCTGGCCAGATTGTAGAAGGTGCACTGTATCAGTTCCTTGGTCCGGAATTGTGTCGAGTGAAGTAGTTCCAAACCGGTTTCAGGATGGTACTTGTCAGGTGGAGTCGATGATGTGGGGCCCCATTTCTTTCCGAAGTGTTTGAAGATTGCTGTCAGGAAATTCCTTGTTCTATGGAAAACTCAAACATTAATGTTAACAAAGAAATTTTCAACTTTTATATTTATGCATACTGGGAAAGGTAACAACAAGGAAGATAGTAAACATGAAGGAGATTAGATTTTCAGAAAAGGGACTGAGTATACACAGATGACAGTCCCTAATTTTATTTTATTCTGTCTTATACCAATGGCTCTTTGATATAATACAGAAATTCTGAATTTTATTTAACAATACACTTGGAATTAGAGTAGGAGAGCCAATCCAACTCCAACAACTAAAGTATGTTAAGAAGCAAAGAGAAATGGATATTATAAAAACAATATAGAGAGATTTAGGTACTTATACCACACAGTGAATTACTGTTTGTTTGATGTTCCTCATGGTAGCTATCCACTCTTCTTCAGGTATTCATACATCCAGTATTTTTCACTGTTTAGAGCTGAATTTTCCTGTGAAGACAAAAACAAAACACTTCTCTTTCCTTTTATGAGGTCTCCTTAACATAGTACAATATGACCCATTCTAATATTATGTCTTCCCTCTGCATTAATATTCCTGAGGGGTATTCTCTAGATGATAAAATAACTAGAATGCAGCCCAGTTTTGGGTCCACACTGTCCACATGGGCTTCCAATATTTTTTGTTCCATCCATTCCAATTCTTTTTCAGCCTCAGCTGATAATATTCTAGGACTATATAAGTCCTTGTCTCCTTTTAGGGACATTTTCAGGTGTTTTAAATCATGCCCTTCTATTCCAATAATTGTCTGTAGTTGAGAAATTTCTCCTAGTAGTTTTTGAAGATCATTAAGAATTTGGTAACAATCTCTTCTGAGCTGTACCTTTTGTGATCTAATTTTCTGTAAGTCTATTTTATAACCTAAATAACTAATAGAATCTCCTCTTTGAATTTTTTTCTGGGGCAATTTGTAATCCCCAGTAAGGCAAAGTTTCCTTTACTGCTTCAAACATCTTTTCCAACATACCTTTATTTGAAACAGACAGCAATATGTCATCTATATGATGATAAATTATTGATTGTGGAATTGTTTATGAATTATTTCCAAAGGTTTTTGCACAAAATACTGGCACAAAGTCAGATGATTTAACATTCCTTGTACAACACCTTCCACTGAAATCTTTGTACTGGTTGAGAATTATTATAGGTAGGCACTGTGAAGACAAATTTTTCCCTATCTTTTTCTTGAAATGGTATAGTGAAGAAGCAATCTTTTAAATCTATAACTACAATTGGCCATTCTTTAGATATTAGAGAAGTTAGTGGCATTCCAGGCTGTAGAGAGCCCATAGGCTGAATTACCTTGTTGATAGCTCTCAGATCAGTAACCATCCTCCATTTCCCAGATTTCTTTTTGATAACAAATATGGGGGAATTCCATGGACTAGTTGATTCTTCAACATGTCCAGCATTTAGCTGTTCCTGAACAACTTTTCCAAAGCCTCTAACTTCTCAGAGGTCATAGGTCATTGCCCTACCAAGACAGGTTCATCTGTTAGCCATTTTAAGGGTAGTGTTTTTGGTTCCTTTGTAACTTTGTGTCACTAGCATCCTGTAAGTATAGTCTGTATATTCTGCAACTGTTTACTGTAGTGCCTTACAATATTCTTTCTACTGCTAATAGCTTGCTTATAATTCACACCCGAAACAGGTGGAATATTAGTCTGGCTATTCCATTGCTGTAATAAATCATGACCCTAGAGATTCATAGAAATATCTGTGACATATGGCCTCAATCTTCCTCTTTGTCCTCCTGGCCCATACATTCTATTTATCTCAAACTTTGTTTCACTTGAGATAGGGTCAGGGATATAGCTTAGGGGTAGAGCATTTGACTGCACTTGAGATAGGGTCCTGATTCCTAAAAATTGAACATTTACTTCTTTTAAAGGCCAATTTTTTGGAGTTATTGTGATGACTTCATCACCAGTGCTCAGAACACCGGAAAATACCTTATTCGTTTTAACTGGTAATTTGGGTCTGTGATCCTGTACAGAAGTTTGCCAACATATACATTTTTTGTTTCCTCTCGTATCAACTAGTTCCTCCTCAATAACTAATCTGTCATCCACAGTGTCATTAGTCTTTACAATAGGCAGTGGGATCTTCCCACTTTCCTGAAGAGAAATCTTCCTCTACAGTGACTGGGAATGTTTGGACCACTTTTGATATGGGGGCCTTTGAGAGACCCCTTGAGGAGTTTTGGGATTGTAGAGGGTTATCTTGTTTATCTGTGATGGACCTACATTCATTGGTCCAGTGTTTTCCCTTACCACATCTTCTACACAAACCAGAAGCCACTATCGCTTGCTTAATTCCTTTCAGATCTTTCATAGGGATGGGTTCCCACTGGTAAGTGGTGGACCCATTTTGATTCCTTTGTGATACTGGCCTTTCTTTCACAGTTACTGCAAAGGCCATGTTAGGAAGGTCTCCTAGGCATCTAGTAGGTATACCTGTTTCATAGTCTGGTGGTCCAGTGTCTAGTACCTCAGTGTCTGATGTTTCAGATGGTGGATCTTCTAAAGATTGCAATTTTGTGACCATGTCATCTCTGAGGGCTTGGATTTCCTGCATCAAAAATTGTTCCAATGAGTTGATATGCTCCTTGGACTGGTCAGTGAAGCATGATCCAAAGCCTTTCATATCATCATCCCTAGAGGCTCTAAAGGCATCTATTTTGCCTTCTAGAAAAATTATCCTTTCTGCTAGATGGTCATTGTCTTCAAACACTGAATGAATTGTCCCTGCTAATTTTGTAAGTTCCTCCTGGCTGCACTGTTTCTTAGGCATAAATGCTGTGGACATTGAATTAAATGTGTCTCGAAAGTTGTTCTGATTAAGTTCCAAATTTTCTGTTTTGGTGGCTAAGTGCCCTTTTTCCTAAAGATCCTGTATTTTTTACTCTAATTTTTCAATCATCTGAACAATTTGTCTATTATCTGTCTGTTTACTCAGTCTCTTCCATGTGATTGCATGTATTAGTACACTAACCGTGAGCATGAGACACAAATACATTTGAAACATATCATAATTATCTTTTAGCACATAATCCATAACATTGGTAATGAGATCTCTAATGTTCTGCAATGTTAAATTATCTGCCATGGTATAATTAGATGTTCTTTCCACCAATTATAAATACTGAATTGCAAAATCACCTCTAGTTGGTTTTGGTCGATGAGAATAATCTTACCTGTAGTTACCATGTCTGGCCAGCAGATGGCGCATTGTACCGCCAAACACAGCTTCTCCGTGGAAGGTGGATTGTTTCACCAAAAGAACCTGTGAATGCTTAGGGAACAGATTTGAGGAGGAAAAGGCCTGGGAAGGTTGAGGGACATGTGGCTAAAATAGCTGTGGGGGGGGGGGGGTGGGCAGCAGCCGAACCTGTAACAGCTGCAACATGCACCATTCACCTGGCGCTTTGTGGCAGGGCTGGATGGGCTTTGTTCTGACTTCTGCACTGGCCTGCTCCCAACCCAAGGAAACGCTCCCCAAGCAGTGGGGGCGCCGCAGTGGGAGAAGCATGCTCAGTGGTAACTAAGCCAGCAGGAGGGAGAAGCAGACAAATGCTGCAGCAGGCTTGGGGGGGGGTCACTGATGGCCAGGGAGCAACTCTCCAGGCAGCTGGCTACAGTGGGAGTGCCTGAGGCAATTGCAGAGATGTGCTCATTGATGTTATCTGGATGGTAGATGATCTTGGGGTTCCTGAGTCTCTTGGAGCAGAGGGGGAGCTGCTGATAGGTGGCCAAGTGGGAAAAAGCTGAATCATGGGGGGACAGGAGCCAAAATCAGCAGATGCCCAGTCAGCACTCACCTAAAGACAGCGCAGCTCAAGAGGGTCCAGAAACGAGGCTCTGCACAGGTTGTGAATTCCCATCCTGCGGGCAATGGAAGGTGGGTACGTGCACCGTGTTCCATGGGCTGGTATTTTTTGGCATGACCGTGGTGCAGTGTGCCAGGCAGGTGGCAGTGGGGTCGCCTGGGGCTAGTCTCCCCAAGCATGAGTTTTGGGGCCTGAACAAACGCTTCTGACACCACATGATGATGGCACTACGCTATCTGAAAAATAAGTCTAATATTTTTATTCGATATACTTACAAGATGAACAGGGATAGAAGCTCTGGGAATGTGGCTCGCTTCCAAGAGAGAGAGGTTTTCCTTTTACTTTCCTTAAATATCTCACATGTGCCCATCGCCTGTCCCCTCCTCTTTGGGCATGGACAATATTATAGGCCCACCCCTACATCTCAGTTCTGAACATTTATGTCCCAAACACAAGGTCACCCTAATTTGTAAAAGAAGCATTACTAAAGCTTAAATCACTCATCAAATTCCACACATTAATAGTGAGAGACTTCAACACCCCAGTCTCACCTATGGACAGGTATCACAGACAGAAAGTTAATAGAGAAAAGCGAATTAACAGATATGATCCAAATGGTATTAATCGACATCTACAGAACATTCCACCCAAATACAAAAGAACATACATTCTTCTCAGCACCTCATGGAACCTTCTCTAAAGTTGACTACATACTTGGTCACAAAAGAATTCTAAACAGATACACAAAAATTGGAATAACCAATTGGAATAACCTCTTGTATCTTATTGGACCAACTTGGGTTAAAGTTATAGCTCAGCAACAACAGAAACTCACAGAAACTGAACACCTCTCAACTGAACCACTACTGGTTCAAGAAAGGAATAAAGAAAGACTTCCTCAAATTCAATGAAAATGAGTCCATAACGTATCCAAAATTATGGGATACTATGAAACGCAGTGCTAAAAGTTCATAGCATTAAGTGCCTGCAAACATAATTTTGAGAAATCTCACACTAGTGACTTAACAGAACACGTGAAATCCCCAGAACTAAAGGAAACAAACTCACCCAGGAGGAATAGACAGCAGGAAATAATCAAACTCAGTACTGATATCAATAAAATAGAAACAAAGAGAATAATGCAAAGAATCAATGAAAAGTTATTTCTTTGAGAAAATCAACTATATAGACAAACCCTTATCCACACTAACCAAGAGGCAGATAGAGAATATCCACATTAAAAAATTCAGAAACAAAAAGGGAGCATAAAAACAGACACTGAGAAAATACAGAGAATCATTAGGTCATAATTCAAAAACCTATACTCCACCAAATTGAAAAATCTAAAAGAAACAGACTATTGATAGGTAGCACGTAACACAATTAAATCAAGACCAGATAAACAATTTAAATAAATCTATAGCATCTAAGGAAATATAAACAATCTTTAAAGTCTCCCAAGCAAGAAAAGCCCAAGGCCAGAAGGTTTCAGTGCAGAATTCTACCAGAATTTTCAAGAAGAGCTAATGCCAATAATCCTCAAATGGTTACACAATAGAAACAGAAGGAACAGTGCCAAATTCTTGTCATGAGACTACAGATACCTTGATACCCAAACCACACAAAGTTGCAACAAAGAAAGAGAATTACAGATCAATCTCTCTCATGAACATTGATGCAAATATGCTCAATATAATACTGGCAAACCAAAAAAAAAATATTATCCTACCTGATCAAGTAGGCTTCATCCCAGAGATACAGGGATGGTTCACCATAGAAAACTCTGTCAAATACACCATATAAACAAACTGAAAGAAAAAACAACATGATCAACTTGTTCAATGCTGAAAAAAGTCTTGGAGACATATAAAATCAGCTTAGTATTGAACCACACTACACCCAAGGCCGTATGTGATGACCAGAACCCAGCAATATCACTCACTTCAGATAACTAGACTCAGTCCTCAAATCCCGTAATGCCTACTGGACAGTATATAAGAAGAGACAAAGAGCTCTCTTGCGCCCTGTACACATGGAAAGACATCACCTTGATCAGCCCTGTGGTTACAGCATCTCCCCAAAGATCTTGAACCTTGAATCAGAGACATCTGTCAGAGACTGTACCTGAATTTCAGCTAAGATACATTGCATAGATGAGCAGAGTTGGAGAGTTAGACTTAGGACTATAGATGGGATTTTAGAGTGCAAACATTCTGTGATGGCAATCACCATAATAAAATATAACTTTTGCTGTAATATCTACCTTCTTGCTCACAAAAGTTAGGATCACTTTCCTGTGATTAGCTATTAGATGGAAGTCTGCATCAGAGTGAGCAAAGGAAAATTTTTTCAAACCAAATACAAGATAACAGATTTTTTTAAATGTATGATTTGTCTTATATACCAAAGCAACTTGTTTTACTCTAATTGCTTTAAAAGTCACAAGAATTTTTGAAAAAATCATCATTTTTATGTGTATATTTGTATGTCCAAGAAAATGTCTTCCATGTGTGTACAGATGACACACAAGAAAAGAGGCTATCATATCCTATGAACCTGGAGTACCAGATAGTTATGAGCCTCCTGATTTGGGTGCTAGGTCTGATCTCAGGTTCAGAATATGTGGAAGCCACCTACCAACCCCTATAATACTTTTCATCCAATAATCAAAGTCTTTCACAGAATAACAACAGTAAAACCTAAATGTATATAAATGATCCTATGGAACTTGAGGAATCAATATTTAATATGTGGTTTATGGTCAATTTGCACCATAAATTGAATACAATAGAAAGACAATGCCCAAATTTTAATAACAGAAAAACTGATTTCAAAGCTACATGCATAGTAGAAAAACACAAAATAAGCAATGGGATTATGGGAAAAAAACAGCATACACATTGACACAATGTGAATTCTATATTTACCACAATGGATACAATAAAGAATATGTAAAATATTTTTGAATGTGTATAGAAATGAAATGAACACACATTTCCCAAATCAAATAAAAATAACTCAAAGTGACTCTTACCATCTAGCTAGCTACTGATATTCCTTCCAGAGAGGCACCATGTTCTAGAGCCCTCCCTGCAGATGGAGGTGATCTCTTCCAGAGCCTACATGGGCTCTGGGAGAATGGAAGATTTTACTAAACAACATATATCTCAGATTAGCGTCATTTTTCAACTTAGTGTGGAAGGGCAGAGCTGGGAAGGCTTGGGCAGTCTTGGTTATTTGGTCTCTGCTCACCCAATAGGGTAAATGCTAATATCCTGATTACCTCACTATTCATTGCTAATGTCATCTACTGTCACAGCAGGAAAGTTTCTACCCTCCTTCTTACCCACCCTTTCCTGTGCTGTGACTCCACCTGCTTTATATTCAGTGAGCTCAGTTCTTACACAGGTCCCACTTCATTTGAAAATTTACAATAGAATCTGAGATGTTGGAGGATACTTATTCCCTGATCTGTTTTTCCCTCCCACAGACCAGTCAAGGCTCAACCTGGAAGGAGTTGCAGGACTGTCTTTCCAATGCTGGGCAACAGAGTCAGGGCTAGGTATTTAAAACAATTCTGTTACATCATGGCAGGCATTGATCTAAATCAGTGGTTCTCAACCTTCCTAATGCTGTGGCCCTTTAATACAGTTCCTCATGATGTGGTGACCCCCCCAAGTATAAAATTACTTTCACTGCTACTTAATAACTATGTTTTGTTACTGTTATAAATTATAATATAAATATCTGTGTTTTCCAATGGACTTAAACCAGTCCTGTGATAGAGCCCTTTGATCCCCCAAAGGGAGCCAAGACCCCCAAGGTTGAGAACCATTGCTCTAAACTAATATAACTAAATATACAAATAAACACTTAAGAAAAAATGAAATAAATTCTTAAACTGGGAAACATTAAAAATAGGAAAAGTAGCACTAATGCATTTAAAGAAAATGAATTTTTAAAATGATACCAATAATTGATGTTTTAAAATGACAAAAGTAATTGGAAGAACACTTAACTGTACTGACTTTGAAATGGAGTAGATACTTCCCTGAGAGAGAGAATGACACTAATAACAGACTGTATGACTTTGTCCCATGTAAAATGTTAGCTACTGCATGCTGTAAGCTGAAAACACATGGAGTTACATCCCACAGCCTGTGTCTCTAACCTCTCAGCTTACTAACCTGTGTCAACCAGGATTGCACACTTCTGCATAGAATTCACTAATTAGAGACTGACCACTTAGCAGTTCAAGTTATCCTTTCTAAAATGTATACCTACTAGTTCTATCTTTCTTCATTCACATGGAAGGAATTAATACATGCTGGGAAATTACAGAGCCACTCACCATGTCCCATCAGGAGATGTCACCTATCAGCACTGTTTACTCTGCTCTTAGACGAACAGTTCTGATGATTTCTATCAACCTCAGAATAAATCTGCTTTTGTCTCTGAGAATACTGCCTCAGTGGAAGGCCAGAGCTGCTTCCATGCAAGACCAGAAGGTGTTCATTTTAAATAGCTCAGGCTGCTGTGTGTCTTCGGGGTTGCGACATTACTGCAGAAACTTCCATTCTTTCTTTGTTCAAACTTTTTTAATGAGTTATATGGTGCTTTACCTGCATGTTTCTGTGTCCACTACTTACAGAGGCCAGAAGGAGGCAGAAGATACCTGTGACTGGAGTTACAGCAAATGGTTAGCTACTGTGTGGGTTCTGGAAATGGAACCTGGGTCCTCTGTAACAACACACAGTGATATTTGTTGCTGAGCCATCTCTGTAGCCCCTCTTTTTATTTAAAATTGATTTATATAAATTGTTAATTAAAAATATTGCATCACTTTCCTCTATTATCTCTTCTTTGCCTTACTCCCCGAATCCCTTTCAAATTCTTATATTTCAAACATGCATGAACGAGTATGCTGACATACATTAATACAATCTACTGCGCCCATTTTTGTTGGTTGTATATATATGGATAATTGGCTAACCATGTTTTATTGAATAAACACTTAGAGAGCTCACCCCTACCTAAGATTTACTCTCTCAAATGGAGGGTAATGCCACTTTTTAATCATCATCAGGTGATGGATGACAGTGAATAGGTAGCTTTGGACAGGGAACATAATCAAGAATAGAAAACTTAGGCTACAAAATATATAAACAGGAGCACTGAAGATTCTGTCAGAGCATCCAGTTTCCATTCCCAGTATATATAGATGCTCACTACTCTCTGTAACTCCACTATCAGGGTTCTTATATTATCTCCTGGCCTCCCTGGCCATGATAAGAGTAGGAGCCTTAGACCATAAAATTATTTTTTAAGTTGTGTGTGGGAGTACCTTTTTTAGTACCAGCAATCTGGACACAGAGGCAGGGAGATCACTGTGAGTTTTAAAATCTGTGCTATGTAGTCTATACACAGAGAGAAAGAGAGAAAGACAGAGAGACAGAGACAGATAGAGAGAGAGAGACAGAGAGAGAGAATGAACCTTAATAGCATACAAGAATAGGAGCATTGGAGAATTGGGACAATACAATACCTCTTAGAGTACTTCCAAGTGTCTGCCACTGGTTGCCATAGAACCATTTTAAAAAATAAACATGGCCACTTTGCCATTCCACTTGAACTGCCCATCATGAGCTGGGTGTTTTTGAACCAACAAGTTATAAAGTAGGATATGCACTTTATTATCATATATATATATATATATATATATATATATATATATATAGACATAAGGCCCAAGGGATCCTGAAGACACAAGATAGCTGCATGAAGTTGTCCAAATGCCTATTTTTCCTACTCCCATTACCATGCCTTGTGTTGACAAGCATGTACCTATATCCTCCTAGCATGTACCTATATCCTCCTAGTGTCTTCCCTATGATTGGTTGACCGAGGAAAAGAAGACTAGAGTTTGGTTTACTCATGGGATTGGTTTACTCTGTACATACTACAGGCATCACCCAGAAGTGGAAAGCTACAGCATTACAACCCCATTCTGGGAAAAGTCAGAAAAATACTGGTGAAAGAAAATCTTTACAGTGGGTGCAGTTCATAGCCAAATGTGTAACTACTCACTGTTTGATTGTCTGTAGTCAATGGATTAACTATATGGTCATGGATGTGGAAAAAGCATGATTGGGATTGGTGAGAAAGACATCTCGGGGAATGAACATGTGAATAGATCTCTCCAGATGGGCAAAGGATATGAAGATAATTGTATCCCATGTAAATGTTCACCAAAAGGTGACTTCAGCTGAGAAGGAGCTCAATAATCAAATATGTCTTTTACCAGCCATTCATCATTGCCCAATGAGCCCATGAGCAAAGTGGATGGAGCAGAGATGGGGTCTATACATAGGCTCAACAACATGAACTTCCATTCACCACAGCTGTCATGGCTACTGTGATACTGAGTGCCAGTTCAGCCAACAGCAGAGACTAACACTGGCCCCCAGATATGTCGCCATTCCCAAGGGTAAAGAGATAGCACACTGGTGGCAGGTTGAATACATTGGACAACTTACTCCATGGAAAGGACAACTCTTTGTCCTTAGTGGCTTAGATACTTATTCTTGTTATGCCTTTGCATTTCCAACATGTAATGCTTCTGCCAAAACCACCATCAAAGGATTTACAGAATGTGTTATCCAGCGACATGATATTCCACACTGTATTGCTTCTGAACAGAGAACTCACTTTATAGTCAGAGAAGCTTGACAGTGGACCCACAATCAGAATCCATTGGTATTACTATATTCCCCAGCATCTTGAAGAAGCTTGCCTGATAGAAATATGGAATGGAATTTAGTCTTTTGAAGACACAGTTATAGCATCAATTAGGTGACAACATCTTGAGGGCTGGGACAAGGTTCTCCAGAAGTCAGTATATGTATATGGTACAGTTTCTTCTATAGCCAGGATCTATGAATCCAAAAATCAAGGTGTGGAAAAGGAAATAGTTCCACTCACTATCACCTCTAATAACCACATAGGGAAGTTTTTGCTTCCTGCTTCTTTATCTCTAAATTCCACTTACCTAGAAGTTTTCTGTTCCAGAGTAGGGAGTGCTCCTGCCAGGATATACAAGAAACACTGTATAAAAATGGAAGCTCAGACTTTGCTCTGGTCATTTTGGGATTCAAATGTCCTTAAACCAACAAAGTGAAACAGGAGTAACACCAAATAGGAGGGGTGATATATCCAGACTACCAAGGGGAAATTGGATTGCCTTTCAACAATAGAGAGAAGAATGGTTAAGTCTGGAGTGTAAAAGATACTTTAGGGAATCTCTTGTTATTATTATGCCCTGTGATTAATACTAATGGGAAACTACAACAATCTAATCCAGGAAGGATGACAAAGGGCATAGACCCTTCAGGAATGAATGTATGGGTCTTTTGTTTTACTTCTTTCTTGTAATAACTCTGAATTTCTACTGATTCTCTTGAGCATACTGAGATAACTACTTGTACGCTAATTGTCTGAAAACAATTTTCCCAATCTAAAGAAGTGAATACCAATTTAAAAATAGGAGGCACACAGAACACCAAATAGACAGTCCCAGAAGAGAAATTCTGCATGACACATAAATAATCAAAACACTAAATGTGCTGGGCAATGGTGGTGCATGACTTTAATTCCAGCACTCAGGAGTCCATCCTGGTCTACAAAGTGAGTTCCAGGACCATCTCCAACGATACACAGAGAAATCATGTCTCAAAAAACCAAAACAAAAAATAAATAAAAACAATAAATATACAGAGCAAAAATATATTGGAACCTGCAAAGGAAAATGACCACACAACATACAAAGGCTGACTCATTAGACTAATGCCTGACTTTTCAATGGATGCTCTGAAATACAGAGGTACCTGGGTGAATGTTCTACAAGGTGTCACAGGCCACAGATGCCAGCATAGACTATTATACCCAGCAAAAGTATCATTCATATCAACAGAAGAAGAGAAATCTTTCACAATAAATCAGCTTTAACCAATTTCTGTCAAGAAATCCAAGTGTAAAAAAGGAAAATATCAGTCTGAAGATAAGGCTTACTACATGTAAGAAGAGAGAAATGATACATAATCCTGTCACAGTTCATCAAAAGAGAGTGAAAACCTGGGAAGAGAAATTAGATGATATCTAGAAGGCAAACTGGGATGTGGAAGGTGGTAAGAGGGGGGAGGGGAATGAAAACAGGAAGGAATGAGATGGCCTAGGCAGGGAAGGATGTAGTGGAAAAGCAATGAAAAAGTACCTTAATAAAGAGAGCCACTATGGGCTTAGGGAGAAACCTGGTGCTAGGCTGATTCCCAAGAAGCCACAAGAAGGACCCTAGCTAAGATGTATAGCAATTGTAGAGAGAATGCCTTAACTAACCTACCCCTGTAATCAGATTGATGAGTACCCCATCTGCCATCATAGAGCACTCAACCACAAACCAGGCCAAACACTGGGAATTCAGACAAAGGGAGGGAGGAGGGAAATTGTAAGCAAGGGAGGTCAAGATCATTCATAACTGAGAAATCTACAGACACAGCTGAACCAACCTTATGGAAACTCATAGCCTCTAGACCTACAACTGTGGAGACTCCAGGTGACCAAACTAGGCCCTCCATATGTGAGACACAGTTGTGAAGCTTGGACTATCAAAGGGGCTGCTGGCAGTAGTATCATGATACAAACCTGGTACATGAGATAGATTTTTGGAGCCCATTCCCTATGGTGGGATGCTATGCTCAGTCTTAATGCATGGGAGAGGGGCTGTGCCCTGCCCCAACCTATTGTACCAGACTATGTTGACTCCTCATAGGAGCCCTTACCCCTGAGGAGGAGTGGCCTGGGGTGAGAGAGTGAGGGAGGAGATGAGGAGAGGTGGGCACTGCTGGTGGGAGTGAAAATTTGTACATCCACTTTGGAAATCACTATGGCACTTTCCCAAAATGTTGGGTGCCAATCTACCTCAAGGCTCAACTATACCAATCTTGTACACATACCCAAAGGATGCTCAATCAAAGAACAAAGACTATGTTCATAGCAGCATTAATTTAGTAGCCAAAACTTGGAAACAACCTAGTTGCCTCTCAACTGAAGAATGGATAAAGTCAATGTGGTGCATTTACACAGTGGAGTGCTATTCAGTGGGGGAAATAAAACAATAATATCATGAAATTTGCAATCAAATAGATGGAACTAGAAAAAAATCATACTCATTGAAATAATCCAGACCCAGAAAGACAAACAATGTATGTACTCACTCATAAGTGGATACTAGATGTAAACTAAAGGATAGCCAGGCTACAGTCTACAGCTGCAAAGGAGCTAGGTAACAAAGAGTACCCTAACAGGGATATATGAATTTCCCTGAAAGGGGGAAATAAATGAGATCTCTAGGGTAAACTTGAAGTGGGTGTGGTAGAGAAGGGGCAGGGGAGTGGGTTATTTGAGTTGGTGGCAGGATGGAAAGGGAGAGTAATGAAGAGATATTTTGAAATGGGGGGATTTGGGGGTCAGGGAGAAACCTGTGCCAGGGAAAATCCCGGGAATCCACAAGATGACCTGAGCTCAGACTCCTAGCAATAAAGTTGAGGGTGGCTAAACTGGCCTTATCCTGTAATCAGATTGGTGATTACCCTAGTTGGCATCCAAGAACCTTCATTCAGGAACTGTTGGAAGCAGATGCAGAAATCTACAGCCAAGCACTGGGCCAAACTCGGGAAGTTCAGTTGAAGAGAGGGAGTAGGGATTATAAGAGCAAGGGAAGTCAAGATCATGATGGGGAAACCCACAGATATAGCTGACCTGGGCTCATGGAGCTCAGAGATTCTGGACTGACAGCTAAGGAGCCTGCATGGACAAACCTAAGCCCTCTGCATCTGGTTGATTGTTGTGTTGCTTGGTCTGTTAGTGGGACCCCTAGCAGTGGGATTATGTCCTGTCTCTGACACATGAGATGGATTTTTGGAACCTATTTCCCTATACTGTGATGTCTTGTCCAGCCTTGATGCCGGGGAAAGAGCTTAGTCCTGCCTCAACTTGATATGCTATTCTTTATTGACTCCCTTGGGAGGCCTGCCCCTTTATAAATGGAGGAGGATAGATGGATAATATGTAAAATAAATGAAAAACTTTAATAGAAAAACTGAGAAACGATTCAAAAATGACATTTCTTCCTGTGGTTGTCAAATGTGAGCCTCTATTAGGGAAAGACACAGCTCTACAGCCTAGAAATCCAGTAAGTGTACAGTGGGAAACATCCATTTTGTGTTCTGACCTAGGAACCAATTTAGAGCTACAGTGTTTGAAATAACATAAAATATTATCTTTAAAGGATATGTCAGACATATTTCTGAAAATTCAGCCAATCTTGACTTTCTTTTTCAATGAAGGAATGAAATTATTAATCTGCAAGCAAACTGTTGCCTCTGAGGCTATCAGTGAGGTGTAAGTGGATCTGGAACTTTCAATATTGAATACAACCTGAAATCTTACCACAACCATGAGGCTCAGATTCAAATCTCCCCTGGCTTCTTTTATAAGTCACATTTTCACAGGGGACATAAGGACATAAGAAAATCCTTGTTGGGGCTGGAGAGATGGCTCAGTCAGTAAAGCACTAACTTAGCAAGCAAGAGGAAATATGTTCAGGTCCTCAGCTCCCATGTCATGTACTAGTCAGGACACCATTTTTCAACTTTCTTAAAATACCAACTTGTAAACTAAAGACTGAAGCATGTAGAAGAGCTGCTGTGTGAATCACAGTAAGATCTAAGACACAAGAACCTGGAAATGGAGCCTATTAGTATTTTCAATTAGGATTTATTGGTGTTTTTATTTATATACATATAAGTATGTCTGTGTATATGTGCATAATAGTGAAGTGTCAAGAGACACGAGAAGGAGTGGGGCCAGCGGTGAGACCAGGTAAAACAGGCCCTGCATCCAGGCCTGCATTCCAGTGCCTGGGTATTGCCTCGAGACTGCCACAGAGCTTCCCATCCTGAGGGAGCCAAGCACCCCAGATCCCAGGTCTTCTCTTTCACCAACAAGAACAGGGGACAAGGTGTGAGACTATGCACCCCAGAAGCCTGGGCTTCTTCTCCACCCAAGGACCAGAACTAGGAAGAGGAATAGAAGAACTACCAGATTATTGGACTTGCTAGCACTCACTGAAAGGGAACTCTGGTCCCCTAACTACCAGACCAGTAAGGGGTTCTTTCTGCATCCACTAGAAGAAGAGATGGGAAACAGACAAAACAAAAACACACTCAACAACATAAAAACAAATATGACACCACCAGATTCTAAAGACTCCACACCAGCAAGAGTCCAAAATTCTGATTCAAATGAAGCAGAAGAGAATGACCTTAAAAACAACTTCATGAAAATGAAGGAGGCCTTAAAGAGGATATAGGAAAATCCTTCAAAAAAATGAAAAAAAAACAAACCAAAAAATGCAAGAAATGGAAGAAAAAGCAAACTAAAAAATGCAAGAAATGGAAGAAAAAACAAAAAATGCAAGAAATGGAAGAAAAAAACTAACCAAAAAAATTCATAAAATGCAACAAATGGATGAAAAGATAAACTGAAAATTGCAAGAAACCAAACAGTACAAGGGTTGAAAACTGAAATAGAGTCAATAAAAAAAACCACAATCTGAACAAAGGCTGGAAATAGAAAAGCTGGGCAAATGGTCAGGTACTACAGATACGAACATTACCAATAGAATACAAGAGATGGAAGAGAGAATCTCAGGTGTTGAAGATACACTAGGAGAAATGGATTCATCAACCAAAGAAAATCTTAAGTCCAACAAATCCCTAACACAAAACATCTAGGAAATATGGGACATCATGAAAAGACCAAACCTAAAAAAAAATAGGTAAAGAAGAAGGTGAAGAAAACCACCTCAAAGGGGCAGAAAACATATTCAACAAAATCGTAGAAGAAAACTTTCCCAACCTAAAGAAAGACATGCCAATGAAGGTACAAGAAGCTTACAGAACAACAAATAGAGTGGACCACAAAAAAATCCCCTCGCCACATAATAATCAAGACCCCAAATATACAGAATAAAGAAAGAATATTAAGAGCAGCTGAGGAAAATGGCCAAGTATCATATAAAGGCAAAGCTGTTAGAATTACCATTGACTTCTCCATGGAAACTCTGAAAGCCAGAAGGTCCTGGATAGATATTCTGCCAACACTAAGAGGCCAGTGTTGGATGCCAGCCCAGACTTCTATACCTGGAAAAGCTCTCAATCACTATAGATGGAGAAAACAAGACATTACATGAGAAAACTAGATTGAAGCAATACATATCCACTAACCCAGCCCTTCAGAAGTTCTGGGACGAAAACTCCAACTCAAGGAATTTAACTACAACCAGGAAAACATAGGCATTAGATAATCCCACTTTATCAACAGCCAAAAGAAAAAAGGGGTAGAATTCCAAATATAATTACAACAACAACAACCATTCCAAATCAAAGAAGAATGAGCAATCAATGGTTATTGATATCCCTCAATATTAATGACCTTAACTCACCCATAAAAAGATACAGGTGAACAGAATGGTTTTGAAGACAGAACACATCCTTCTGCTGCATACAAGAAACACCTCATCCACAAAGACAGACATTACCTGAGAGTTAAAGGTTGGGAAAAGATTTTCCAATCAAATGGACCCAAGAAGCAAGCAGGGGTAGCAATCCTAATATCTAACAAATTAGACTTTAAAATAAAATCAATCAAAAGAGATGAAGGTGGTCATTACATACTCATCACAGGTGAAACCCACCAAGAAGAAGTTTCAATTCTGAACATCTATGCCCCAAATACAAAGGCATCCACATTAGTAAAAGAAACATTACTAAAACTTAAATCACATATGAAGCCCCGCACACGTATAGTGGGAGACTTCAACACCCCACTCTCACCACTAGACAGGAATACCAGACAGAAACTCAAAAAGGAACCAAAGGGTCTAATAGAAGTTATGAACCAATTGGGATTAACAGACATCTATAGAACATTCCATCCACATAAAAAAGAATATACCTTCTTCTCACCATCACATACTTCTCAAAAATTGACCACATACTTGGCAACATATCAAACCTCAGCAGATACAAAAAAATTGGAATAACTCCATGCATCTTATCAGACTACCATGTGTTAAAATTAGAACTCAAAAACAGCACAAATTGCAGAAACCCTACAAACTCATGGAAATTGAATAATGCACAACTGCATCATTCCTGGGTCAAAGAAGAAATAAAAAAGAAATTAAAGACTTCCTAGAACTCAATGAGAATGAAGGCACAATATACCGAAACCTATGGGACACTTTGAAAGCAGTGCTACGGGGGAAGTTCATAGCACTAAGTGCCCACATGAAGAAACTGGAGAATAGTTATACAAGAGAATTAACAGCACAGCCGAAAGCTCTAGAACACAAAGAAGCAGACTCCCTCAGGAGGAGTAGATGCCAGGAAATAATCAAACTGAGGGCTGAAATCAATAAAGTAGAAATTAGGAAAACAATACAAAGAATCAATGCAACGAAGAGTTGGTTCTTTGAGAAAATCAACAAGATAGGCAAACCTTTGTCCATCCTTACCAAACAGCAGAGAGTGAACATGCAAATTAACAAAATCAGAAATGAAAAGGGGGACATAACAACGGACTCTAAGAAAATTCAGAGAATGATCAGGTCATACTTTGAAAACCTGTACTCCACAAAATTTGAAAATTCAAAGGAAATGGATGACTTGCTGGATAGCTATCACTTGCCAAAATTAAATCAAGATCAGGTAAGCAATTTAAATAGACCTATAACCCTTATGGAAATAGAAGCAGTATCAAAAGTCTCCCAACCAAAAAAGCCCAGGTCCAGATGGCCTCAGTGGAGGATTCTATCAGAAATTCAAAGACCAGCTTACACCAATTCTCCTCAAAGTATTCCATGCAATAGAAGCAGAAGGGTCTTTCCCAAACTCTTTCTACAAGGCTTAAATAACCTGGATCCCCAAGCCACACAAAGACACAACTAAGAAAGAGAACTTCAGACCAATATCCCTCATGAATGTTGATGCAAAAATACTCAGTAAAATAATGGCAAATCTGATCCAAGAACACATCAAAACAATCATTCACCACAATCAAGTAGATTTCATCCCAGGGATGCAGGGATGGCCCAACACACAAAAATCAATCAAAATAATCCACCATATAAACAAGCTGAAAAACAAAAATCACATGATCATCTCACGAGATGCAGAAAAAGCTTTTGACAAAATCCAACACCCCTTCATGATAAAGGTCTTGGAGGAGATTCAAGATAACAGGAACATACCTAAACATAATAAAAAGCAATATAGAGCAAACCAACAGCCAAAATAAAACAAAATGGGCAGAAACTGAATGCAATTCCTATAAAATTAGGAACAAGACAAGGCTGTCCACTCTCTCCATACATTTTCAATATTGTACTTGAAGTTCTAGCCAGAGCCATATGACAACAAAAGGAGATCAATGAGATACAAATTGGAAAGGAAGAGGTCAAACTTTCACTATTTGCAGATGATATGATAGTTTACATAAACGACCCAAAGAATTATACCAGAGAACTCATGCAGCTGATGAACACCTTCAGCGAAGTGGCAGGCTGCAATATCAACTCAAGAAAATCAGTAGCCCTACTATATACAGATGATAAAAGGGCTGAGAAAGAAATCAGAGAAACATCACCCTTTACAATTGCCACAAACAACATAAAATACCATGGGGTAACACTAACCAAACAAGTGAAAGACCTGTATCGCAAGAACTTTGAATCTTTAAAGAAAGAAATTAAAGAAGCCCTCAGAAAATGGAAAGATCTCCCATGCTCTTGGATAGGTAGGATCAATGTAGTAAAATGGCAATCATGCCAAAAGCAATCTACAGATTCAATGCAATCCCCATTAAAATACCAGCACAATTCTTCACAGAACTTGAAAGAACAACAATAAATTTTGTATAGAAAAGCAAAAGACCTAGGATAGGCAAAACAACCTTACTCAACAAAGCAACATCTGGAGGCATCACCATCTCCAACCTCAAGCTCTATTATAGAGCTGTAGTCCTGAAAACAGTTTGGTATTGGCATAAAAATAGACAGGTAGACCAATGGAATTGAATTGAACACCCTGATATTAGCTCATGCATGTATGAACATCTGATCTTCAATAAAGAAGCTGAAAATATACAACGGAAAAAAGAAAACATCTTTAACAAATGGTGCTGGCATAACTGGATGCTGGCATGTAGAAGAATGTGAATAAATCCATGTCTATCACCATGCACAAAATTTAAGTCCAAATGGATCAAAGACCTCAACATAAATCCAGCCACACTGAACCTTTTAGAAGAGAAATTGGGTGGTAACCTTGAATGAATTGGTACAGGAGACAGCTTCCTGAACATAACACCAGTAACACAGACAATGAGATCAACAATTAATAAATGGGACCTCCTGAAGCTTCTGTAAGGCAAAGGATAAGTAAGCAAGGCAAACAGGCAGCCCACAGAATGGGAAAAGATATTCACTAACACATCTGACAGAGGGTTGATCTCCAAAATTTACAAAGAACTCAAGAAGCAAGTCTCTAAAACACCAAAGGATCCAATTAAAAAGTGGGCTACAGAACTAAACAGTGAATTCTCAATAAAGTAGTCTAAAATGGCTGAGAGGCACTTGAGAAAGTATTCAACATCCTTAGCCATCCAGGAAATGCAAATCAAAATAACTCTGGGATACCATCTTATTCCTGTCAGAATGGCTAAAATCAAAAACACCAATGACAATTTATGCTGGAGAGGTTGTGGTGAAAGGGGAACACTCCTCCACTGCTGGTGGGAGTGCCAACTCATACAACCACTTTGGAAATCAGTATGGAGATTCCTCAGAAAAATGGGAATAAACCTACCACAAGACCCAGCAACTCCACTCTTAAGCATATGTCCAAAAGATGCCCATTCATACAACAAGGATTTCTATTCCACTATGTTCATAGCAGCATTATTTGTACTAGCCAGAACTTGGAAGCAACCTAGATGCCCCTCAACTGAAGAGTGGATTGAGAAAATGTGGTACATTTACACAATGGAGTACTTACTATTCAGCAGAAAAAACAATGGAATCTTGAAATTTGCAGACAAATGGATGGCACTAGAAGAAACCATTCTGAGTGAGGTAATCCAGTCACAAAAAGAGAAACATGGCATGTACTCTCTCATATATGTATTTTAGGCATAGATCAGAGGAGTGCAACCTATAATCCCATGGCCAGAGAGTCTGGGAAACAGAACCTTCATTCATTGGCTGATGGAAGCAGAGGCAGACTCCCACAGCTAAAGAAATCCAGTGACAGAGAGGGAGGACCGACAAGCAAAGGGGTTAAGACTGGGCTGGTTTAACCCCCAGAAACAGCTGACCTGACAAGAGTTAGATCTTGAATCCTAGACCGATGCCTGGGAATCCAGCATGGGACTGATGAAGACCCCCTGAATGTGGGTGTCAGTGAGGAGGCCTAGGTAATCTATTGAGCCTTGGGCAGTAGATCAGTATTTATCCCGGGTATACAAATGGACTTTGGGCTCCCATCCAATAATGAGAGATGCACTCTCACCCTGGACACTTGGGGGAGGGTCTAGGCCCTGCTCTGGATGAAATGACAAATTCTGGACATCCCCATGGAGGGTCTCACCCTCCTTGGGGAAATGAGGGGATATTGGAGGGGTTGGTGGGAGGGTATGCGAGGAGGGGAGGGACCTGGAATTGACATGTGAAGCAACCTTGTTTCTAATCTAAATTTAAATTTAAAAATAAAAAAATGAAAACTTAAAAAAAGTTACTGATTTGCCATATGCAGAAAGAGTTGTTTTGCATATTGAAATTGCTGAATTCATTCCAGACAATACAGAATTGACTTTATTATTTATTCAGTTATAAGAAATAATCAGGAATAGGATATATATAACTTTTGAACCCATATGGGTCTGTCAGGCCCTCCAGTACAAGGTAATGATTAAATTGATCAACTATTCATAGGAAATGTGCTGGAGGCCTCAAAATTTCATTTAAAAAATCATGTCAATACCAAAAGTTTGGAAAAAGATGTTTCTATCACGTGGCTACAAATCAAGAAAATTACAAGGAAATGTCCTAACTATTCTTTATACAACCAAATTCCACTATAGGCAGGAATAAAATTTGGCAGACAGATGTGTTTTACTTTGTAGAATTTGGAAACTTAAAATATGCATACTACACCATTGATACATATTTAGGACTTCAATAGGCAACTGCTTTGAGCTCTGAAGATTGATTCTGTAACTACACATTTGTTAGAAACTGTGGCTATCATGGGAATACCTGTACTAATTAAGATGGACAATGCTCCAGCATATGTCTAGTAAAATGAAAGGTTTTTTGCTTACTACTGAGTTCCTATATTATCCTGCCTGTATCCTTGTCTCCACACAGCCATCTCACTTCCTGTCTCTACAGACCTTCAGCCGCCTATGATTAACTAGTGGCTAGCTCTGGTCTCTGATCTTTGAGCAAACTTTATTTTTTAGAGTAAAAACAAGATACCACCACAGCCATGTGACTGGTAGAAGAAATGAGGATTATAACTGACTTGAGTTATTTCATTGTATTTTGTTAAGAACACATTTGTTCTGCACTGCCACCTGGGCAATGGTGACATCCAGATCCAGCTACTCCTGAGAACCGTGTCTGGGTCTCCAGTTCTACCAGAGCTGTGGTCTGTGTTAAAGTCCAAAGCTCTTTTTGCCACATAAGGTTACACAAAACATGGTGTTGGGTAACAAACTGTGGCCTCTTGGGTGTCTGAGGGCTGCTGCCAGCAGAGCCATACTCATCAGAGTGGTCTGTGCTTCCAGCAGAGTCAGGATGATATCTGGGCCCAAGCTGCTTCCAGAGATCATATCTGGGTTCATATTCTTGCTGTAGCTGGGATTTGTGCTGATGTCTGTGACCCAAGACACATCACAGGCCCATACGAACCATGCTCAGCCATCTCCACCCTTTGCTGGCCCTGGGATACCTGGATGCCCCCCCCCCAGTGGACACTGCAGTAAGACAATTGACCCCAACCCTCACGGCAAAGCTGTCCCCCTGCAGTCAGGAGAGATGGTCAGGGAGAACTGAGCCTGATGACACAGACACAAGAGAGCTGGCTCTGTCCCCTCACCTGAAGTGAGAGGCTCCAGCAGCCTAAACTGACCAGCTCCACAACCACCCAGGCCCACAGCCTCAGCCTTGAGTTGGTTCACCTTAACATCTATCCTATCTAGCACCTGCAAGAGCTTGTGAAGGAACTGGTTCTGTGAAAAAAATATCCAGGCAGCCAAGGGATATCCAAGAGGAGTTTAAGTGATGATGGTGTAAAAGAAACCAAAGGCCTTGAACTAGACCTGTAATACACTACAATGAATATTTGTAAGTAAAGCTGATAGGACAAAGGGGTATACTATGTAAGACATGGTCATTCCCAATGACACCAGGACAAATGAAGAGATTAGAGAGGTAGGAAAGATGGAGGAGTGAAGAGGGTTTTTATTTGTTTGTTTTTTGTTTTGTTTTGTTTTAGGGTTTGTTTTGTTTTGTTTTTTTGCTTTCCTTTTTGTTTTTGTTTGCTTGTTTTGTGCCAGAGACCTGCTTCAGCAGGAGGTTCAGCTCCCAAAGAGGATATGTGGAGTTGGTGGGGGAAGGAGGAGATGACCAAAATCAAAGGTTGAATCAGGATAGCTGCCAGCAGCACTTAATTGAAAAAAGAATGCCCCTTTTATATTCTACAGTTCATATAGGTTTCAATAGGAGAAGTGGGGGCCCACATGGGCATGTGAGCTGTCCTATGGCTTGAGATAAGGGTTAAGGTATCTAGCACTGATCTTGACAATAGGCACCAGTCATTAGTGAATGAAAGGACCACAAGTTCCTTTTGCTAGAGATAAGGAGAATACTTCAGCAAGCAGGAACTTTCCTCAACCTCCCCACCCCCAGGGAATCCAAACCTTTGGGAAAATTATGTCTTCTGGGGAACAGACACTATACTTCAATTTCTTAGTCTTAATATATAGGACTGTTGCCATTATAATGGTCCCCAAAGGACGATCCCAATGTCTTACACCCTACCATTCTGATTTCTCTATATTTATTACCTGAACTCTTTCCCTTAATGACTCATGCTGTGGATATGAACTATGAACTGTAGACATTTCATCCTTGGGATCAGGTGCATCTTACAAATCTCTAACTTTCCTGTTCTTAGTATAACAGGAGGACACAAGGGGATTCCTGGTTCCATGCTGGCAGGGATTTTTTTCCAAGGAATTAATTTGTTTAAAGAGGCTACCATTGTACACATTTTCATTCCTTTCCAAAGTCCACACAAAATTTCCTAAAGGCACAGAAATTAATACTGAGAATCATTAAAAATGAAAGTTAAAATGTACTGGAGAAGTGGGGCCTGAAGTGTTGAAATGCTGTAACTTTGTCAAGCAGCAATGGTCACCATGCCAATTTTGATTTGATGTTTTAAAATTTTCTTTTGGGGGGATGCTGCAGGAGTGAGGGGAGGATATGGAAGGGCTGGGACATGACCAGAATTTGGTTGCATGATGTGAAATTCCCAAAGAATCAATAAAGAAATTATTTTAAATTTAAAAAAACTCTTCCCCCAAGGCTTCTTGTTCAGTACCTACCCTCAGTTTCCTACACTGACTTCTTTGACAATGGACTGTAAAATATGGAAGTGTAAGCCAAATAAACCCTATACTTCCCTCCTCCCCCCCCAAATTTATTTGTACAGATACTTGTGTTTCCTTTCAATTTCCTTATCATACATTTAACATCAATTAACCGAATACTAATAGGATGTCTGCCAAGGGACATTGGCTCCTATCCTAAGTTTATCATGCATTTGCAGTTGTACAAGAGATAGTTATATCATGTTAGGTGTAATTATGACCAGGATAAAGGTACAATGTGTTTGCACATAGGATAGTCATGTTTAAGTATTATTATGACCTGGTTATTATTTTTACTTGGAAATCAATCATGACATAAGGAGATGTTATTGTGTGTCAAGCTGACAAAGGATGGACTGTGAAGGCTATTCTTGGTTTTCAACTTGACTATATATAGAATAAACTACAATCCAAAAATGGAGGATACACTGGTGATCCGGATCTTGAAGCAGGAAGACAACAGGCCTCTGATCCAGATCTTGAGGTTGGATGATAATGTGACACAAGCCTTTAATGTAGACCTTGAGACAGGAAGGCCCACCTGTAATCTGGGCTATACCTTCTGCTGGAAGCTTATGCAAAGTCATGGAAGAAGGAAGCTGTGGTTCATTTTTCACCAACCTGCCCTTGCTTTATCAGCACATCAAATCCTTCACTGGCATTGGAGCCTTCTTCTTCAGGATTCCAACATATCAAAAAGACCAGCCGAGACACTGTGAGAGCCAAAGTTACATTTTAAATTGGAATTACTGTTGTACCTAAGAGATCTGTGAAACAAAAATGTCTCTGATCTGCAACCCATTTGCCCAAGGATAGATAGTTCCTGAAATGCTGGAGGATATTGTTTATGAAAGATAGCAAGTCACATATTTTTCATTCTACTAAACAAGTTTGTTTTTTGCATCTGCATTGAAAGAGCTTGCTCAATGTTGGCAGGAGATTCTCAGGTGGAGGTATGTCAGGATGAATGCTTGCCCCTGATTGGACCTGATGGGAAATGCAAAATTAGTTATGGGTTTTCCTTCTTTTTTATTAAAAAATTTTATTTTTCATTCCACATAGCAAGCACAGTTCTCCCTCCCTCCCCTTCTCCCACCCTCACTTCTCCCCTTCCTACCCCTCACCCATTCCTCACAGGGGGCAAGGGCTTCCATGGGGAGTCAACAAAGTCTGGCATATCAAGTTGAGGCAGGACCAAGCCCCTCCTCACAGTATCAGGGTTGAGCAATGTATTCTACTTTAGGGAATAAGCTCCAAAAAAGCCAGTTCATACACCTGGTATAGGTCCTGGTGCCACTACCAGGGTTCCCCCAATAGGTCAAGTCACATGACTGTCACCCACATTCAGAGGGTCTAGTTCAGTCCCATGCAGACTCCCTAGTTGTCAGTCCATAATCCATGAGCTCCCACTAGCTCTGTTGAACTGTCTATGTGGTCGTCCCCAGCATGCCATTGATTCCCCCTCGTTCATATGATCCCTCCTCTCTCTCTCTTCAGCTGAACACCAAAAGCTCAGTCCAGTGCTTGCCTGTGGGTCACTGCATCTGCTTCCATCAGTTACTGATGTAAATTCTATGATGACAGTTAGAGTAGTCACTAATCTGATTGAAGGGTACTCTTGGGCATATTCCCAAAGGATGCACAATCATACCTAACAAGGGCATTTGTTCAACTATGCCCAAAGCAGCACTATTTGTAATAGCAAAAACATGGAAACAACATAGATGCCCATGTTGCAGGAAGAATTTGTCCCAACTAGGTCCTGCCACCCTTCTCAGCCCCATATAAACACAGAGACACTATATTAACTATTAAATTGGTGCCCAATAGTTAGGGCTTCTTATTGGCTAGATCCATCTTAATTATTAACCCATTTCTATTAATCTATGCATTCCCATGTGGTCTTGGCTTACTGGAGAATACCAGGAACTGCTACTCCTTATGGTCTTCATGGCATCTCTCTGCCTACCTTTCCCAAAATTCTCCTCCCCACCCACCCTTCCTGCCTGGCCACTAGTCAAACAATGTTTTGTTCATTAACCATTAAGAGAAACATATACAGAAAGACAACCCCTATCATGCCCGTCAACCAAAGAATAGATAAAGAAAATGTGGTACATTTACACAATTGAGTATTACTCGGCAATAAAAAAAAACTATGGCATCTTGAAATTTGTATGCTAGAACTAGAAAAACATGTCCTGAGTGAGGTAACCCAGACCCAGAAAGACAAACACAGTATGTCTGCATTCATAAGTGGGTATTAGATGTAAAGCAAATGATAATCAGGGTTTTTCTTCTTAAGTGACTAAAATCTATGTTTCCGGATCATTTCCCAGGAACCTAGGTATGGGCCTTGCCAGAGCTTATCCACCTGAGCAGTATTTAATCAAAGCCTGCTTTCTTCAAATTGGCTTTAAACTGTAGTAGTGGTTTCATTCTAGAATGTTGGAATTAACAACACACAGCCTCATGGGACTGAGTAACTACTAGATTCTTGAACTTCCCATTCACAGAAGGGCATTGTTAGACTGCAGCCTGTAAGTCATTCCAATTGATTCCCAGAGATAGATAGACAGATGATAATGATGATAGATAGATAGATGGATGGATGGATAGATAGATAGATAGATAGATAGATAGATAGATAGATAGATAGATATAGGCAGGCAGGCTGGCAGAGAGACAGAGATTCACTTGGTAATTTTTATGACTCTAGAGATCCATTAGTATTACAAGTGGTATACTGAAGTTCCCACTACCAATGCTTGACAGTCAATATGGGATTTAAGGTGCAGTAGTGTTTCTATTACAAACTTGGATGTACTTGTATTTGGTAAATACATGTTATAAACTGCAATGCTCAAGTGGTGGATTTTCCTTTGATATGTATGCAGTATCATTCCCTAGCTATTCTGATTCATTTTATTTTAAGGTCAATTTTTTCAGAATTTAAAATCGCTAGGCCAGGTTAGGTGGATTGCTGCTTATGTCCATTTCCTTGAAATATCATTTTTTAACCCTTTTACCCTGGTGTGATATCTAGCCTTGAGGTTAAGGTGTATTTTTTATATTTTTTATTGAAATTAGAAACAAGCTTGCTTCATATCAATCCCAGCTCCCTCTCCCTCCCCTCCTTCACCTCCCCTCTTCAACCCCACTAACCCCCCACCCAATCCCCACTCCACTCTCCAAGGAGGGTGAGGTCCTCCATGGGGGATCTCCAAAGTCTGTCATATCATCTGGAGCTGGACCTAGGCCCTCCCCAATGTGTCCAGGCTGAGACAAGCATCCCTCCACATGGAATGGGCTCCCAAAGTCCACCTGGGTTCCAGGGATAAATACTGATCTATTACCTGAGGCCTTGAAGAATGCCAAGGCCTCCTTACTGACACCCACATTCAGGGGGTCTGGATCAGTCCCATACTGGCCTCTCAGCTATCAGTCTAGGGTCCATGAACTCCCCCTTGTTCAGGTCAGCTGTTTCTGTGGATTTCACCAACCCGGTCTTAACCCCTTTGCTCATCACTCCTCCCTCTCTGCAGCTGGTTTCCAGGAGTTGAGTTCAGTGTTGAGCTGTGGATGTCTGCCTCTGCTTCCTTCAGCCACTGGATGAAGGCTCTAGGATAGCATATAGGGTAGTCATCAATCACATTATCAGGGAAGGGTATTTAAGGTAGCCTCTCCACTATTGGTTAGATTGCCAGTTGGTGTCATCCTTGTAGGTCTCTGGAAATCTCACTAGTGCCAGATCTCTCTTCAAGACTATAATGCCTCCCTCTATTATGTCATCTCTCATCCTGCTCTCCTCTATTCTTCCCTAAGGTGTACTTCTTGCAAGCAGCAGGATGAATGCTGTTTTCACATCTATTCTGTTATCAATGTATTTTTGTTGGAGAATTTGAACCACTGATGTTGAGAAATATCAATTATCAATATTTGTTGATTTCTGTCATTGTATTGCTTTTGTTGTAGGTAGGGGTAATCGTGTGTGTGTGTGCGTGTGTGTGTGTGTGTGTGTGTGTGTGTGTGTGTGTGTGTGTGTGTGTGTGTATTCCCTTGTTAGACTTGATGGCTTGATGGGCTGGGATCTTTTATTCCCTATGATTTCTCAGGTGTAGTTAATGTCTTTAGGTAGGAATTTTCCTTTTAGCAACTTTTCCAGTGCCAGATTTGAAGATAGATACTGCTCATATTGGTTTTTTTATCATAATTTGTCTTTTTTTTCCATTTATGGGGTTTGAATGTTTTACTTGGTATTGTGGTCTAGGCTAATATCTATGGTCTCTTACAGTCTTTAGCACATCTGCCCTGACACTTCTGGCTTTTATACTGTATATTGAAAAGTCAAATTTAATTCTAATAAGTCTGCCTTTATATGTTAATTTGGCTTTTTTCTTTTCCCTTCAGTTTTTAATATTGCTCTTTTGTAAGTTTAGTGTTTTTATTATTATGTGCCAAGAGCAATTTCTTTTTTAGTCCAATCTATTTGGTGTTCTGTATGTATCTTGTACCTTCAAATACATCTCCTTTTTAAGGTAGGAAAACTTTCTTCTATGATTTTGTTGAAAATATTTTCTACACCTTTGAGCTGGAAGTCTTCTCCTTCCTCTATTTCTATTATTCTTTCATTTGGTCTTTCCATAGTTTTCCAGACTCCTTGTAATTTTTTCTTTGATTTAACATTTTCTTTGACTAAAATATCAACTTTTTTCTATAGTGTCGTCAATGCCTGTTTTTTTCTCTTCTATCACATGTTTTCTGTTGAAAAGACTTCTATCTGTAGTTCCTATTTGAGTTCCTTCAATTTTGGTTATCCTTATTGATTCTATTTCTAATTTCAGATCTTAAGCTGTTTTATTCATTTCCCTTAGACTGTTTGTGTTGTCATTGTTTCTTTAAGGTATTTATTTATTTCCTCTTTAAGGACTTCTACCCTATTCATAAAGGCTATTTTCAGGTCTTGTAACTTGGGCTCCATCTCTGTTGGAGAACTCTGGGCCTATTGTGGTAGGGTTGCTGGGATCTAGTGAAGACATATTGACCTAGCTATTATTTGATGTGTTTTTATGTTGGCATCTAGACATCTGCAATTGAGAAAAGTTAAAATCCTAGGTGCTGATATCTGGTCTTGTCTTTGTTGGGTTTGTTCCTTTTATCTGTTTCTTCTTTGGTTTCTAGGAGAGTATGGTAGCTGGGTATTTCCTAATAGGAAATTCATCTAGATTCCTGACAAATTTGGCCACCAGGGATTAAGGTAAAATATGGTTCTGGGCATTTAGACGTGACACTTAGGAATGGGGTGGAGGGGTTGAGGCAGTCCACAGCAGGGAGAAAAGCAGAGTGTTCCACCAAAGTCTGTTTAGTCACCCAGAAATGGGGGCAAATAGTGAGGAGAGACCCCAGCAGAAGGTCTGCTACCGAGCTAGGGATGAGACTGGGAATTGCACTTGGAGGAATGGAGAGAGAGGTGAAGATCTGCAATTAGCCTACTAGCTTCCCTAATCAGAGTGGCCTGTGGTTTCCCAAGGAATGCCTGCTGAAGTTGCAGGCTGGGATAAATTGGGGAAAGGGAAGTTGCAGGGAAGCCCCCTGTGAGGAAATGGGTATAGAATAGTGGGGGAAGGAAGGTTGCAGCAAGTGTATTGCTTCAGAGTTTAGAATGAGATTTTGAAGAATTAGATTTGGGAGAGCAGAGGCAGAAGTCAAGATCTGCAGCTAGACTACCTACTTCCCTGGCTGCAGTAGCTTGCAGGTTCCCACTGAATCAAAATAATTTTAAATTCATTGGTTTCAAGTCCAAATTTGCACATCTTTCTCAATAATATGAATGACTGCTCTCATTTGTTAGGAATCAGAGGCAGAGGCATAGACAGAGTAGAAGCAACCTTTAGGCAAAATATTCATTAGGCTTAGGCAGAATGGTGGAATCTAAAGCAAGAAAATGCTTCAATTTGCTTAGAGATAGAAGAGCCTGTTCTTGCTGGCTGGAGAGATTAACCAGTGGTTAAGAGCCCTGGTCGCTCTTCCAGAGGACTTGGATTCAATTCCCAGGGTCACAATGACAGCTGACTGCTGTCTATAGTGCCACATCAGTTGCAGGTAGGTGTTCTAGCATCCTCACATAGTCACACATGCAGGCAGAACACCAATGCACAGAAAGGAAGAAGAGCCTTGAGGGACTAGGGAGGAGAGAAATGTGTGTCAAGAAAAGGCGCTCAAGATCAGCTGGCATCACCAAAGATGTCTAAGGGACACTATGTTTTCTCCTGTTTCTGGCTGAAGTAGGTGTTGGGAAGTTCACCAGGACATTAATGGTAAGGATTGTCTGTGAGATCCCTAAGTCTTGATAGGGATCACTTGTCCTGCCTGCAGCAATTTGTTTAGTAACTTCAAGGACCCTCTCCCAGGAAAAGTGGGATACTTTTTCTGTCTCTGTGAGAGGATACTATCAATGTACTTAAATAGAGGCACTGGTCAGCTAAAGATGAGCAGGGACTACTCCAGTTTATTCTCTTCTTTTGTTTACTTTTTGTGGTATTACATTTTAATTATAACATTTTCCCATACATTCAAGCCCTCCATGTTCTCAAATGCTCCATATACCCCATCCCACTCTTAATTCACTGCCTCCATTTTTAACATATATATACTTAATATATATTATATTATATAGTATAATATATACATATATATTACTAAATATAGCTTGTTCAGACTGTATATGTTACTTTTGTATGTTTTCAGGGCTGACAGTTTGGCACTGACAACAAATTAATGTGATTTTCCTTAGGGGAAGGACTACCTCTTCCAATGCCTGCTTTCCTCAGTTTTTTTGGGGGGGGTTGAAACCTCATGTTTTTCCCTAACCAATTTATTATGTCCATTGGAGTTGGCTGTTCTTTATCTTGACACCAAGTTCATTCAGAAAATTCTAGACAGGATACTTGGCCAATTATGTACATTCCTCAAGCCTATAAAACATACTTTTCAGGGCCTAGACCGTGTCCTGGATGACATGACAGGCACTGGAGATCCACCATTGGGAGCCTCACTCTGCCTGGGGATCAGAGTGGAGACTGGGTGGGGGACTGAGGGGCCTGATGGGGAGAGATGGGGAGCAGGGGAGGGAGAGGGAACTGGAATTGGCATGTGAAACAAACTTGTTTGTAACTTAAATTTTAAAAAGGAAAAATATTAATATTAATATATATACACCTTTCTATGCCTTTCTGTATTCTGTGAAAGTGGGTGCATAGATGTAACAAAAAGAAATCCTACATCTCCTTAAAGTTTATTGTGCAACTTATTTTTGCAGCAATGGGGCCAATTTTGACCAATCCCAGTCCACATGCATCCCTGCTAAACAAAACATAGATATTAGAGTTAAAACACAACATGCCAGCTTCCTCCCACACAGCAAGTTTTAACATATAATCATGTTAAATTTTAATATAACTTGAAAGTAATTAAAAGAAAATCTTCAGGGGCTGGGGAGATGGCTCAGAGGTTAAGAACACTGGCTACTCTTGCAAAAGTCCTGATTTCAATTCCCAGCAACCACATGGTGGCACACCACCATCTGCAATGAGATCTGGTGCCCTCTTCTGTCATGTAGGCACCACTGAGACCCTATCTCAGTTAATTTAAACAATGAATTTGAGACCTGGTAGGTCTCAACCTGGTTATATTTCTACATTGTTGGTTCTGAACATAGCACACACAATTTGCCAACAAAGACTGCCTAAAACATCTGGGCTCAGTTCTGACACTTTGGTATGTTACTAATTGCAGTGTTTTTACTACACATTCAAAGACAAGGCTTACTTACAAAGAATAAAAGGTTTTAATATTTTCCTATCTTTATTCCTTGCCATGTAAAAGTCAAATAAATGTACCTTTGGATTGTATTTATGTTAGGATGTTTGATTTTTAAAAAATGTTTGTTTCTGACTTGAGATTCATCAAAAATTGATAAGTAAATTTTGCACTTGTGATTAGGTTGCAATATTCAACAGTGGACCCTTAAATACATTGCTTCAATTATGTACTATAAGAGCAGTTCTTAGTATAGAAAATCCTAAAATGAAAATATCAATTACCATAAATCAATCTACCTCAAGACCCAGCTATACCACTCTTGGGTATATACCCTAAGTATGCTCAAACATACTACAAGGATATTTGCTCGCCTATGTCCATAGCAGCTTTATTCAGAATATCCATAACCAAAGAATGGGTAAATAAAATGTTGCATATGTATACAATGGAGCATTACTCAGCTGATAAAAACAATGGCATCACCAAATTTGATGGCAAGTTGATGGAACCAGAAAAAAATCATCCTGAGTGACATAACTCAGGCCTAGAAAGACAAACATGGTATGTAGTCATTTATAAGTGAATATTAACTGTAAAATAAAGGATAGTCAGGCAACAATTCACAGACCCAAAGAGACTAGGTAATAAGAAGGGCCCAAAGCAGAAACACATGGATCTCCCTGAGATGGGGAAATAGATGAGTTCTCCTGGCTAGACTGGGGGGATGGGTGAGGATGGGAACTGGAGGGTCTGGTTGGAGGCTGGATGGAGGCTGGATGGAGGAGAAGTCCTGAAAGAGACGACTGAAAAGGGGGTGCATTTTTGAGTCAGGTAGAAACCTGATGCAAGAGAAATTCCTACAAATCTCCACAGATGGCCCCAGCTGAGACTCCGAGCAATAGCAGATACCTAACCTGAGCTGGTCACCTCCTGTGACCCCAATTATCATTGGAGAGCCTTCATCCAGTAACTGATGGAAACAGATTAGTTGGCTGTGGAAGCAGAGACGCATACCAAACATTAGGCCAAGCTTAGGGAGTAGAGGAGGAAAGAAGGACTGCAGAAGCCAAAAATGACAAGGACATCATAAGAAAATTCACAGAAACAACTACCTGCCTCATAAGAACTCACAGAGTCTGAACTAAGAAGCAGGAAGTCTGCATGGGGCCAACCTAAGCCATATTGTGTTGGTCAACTTGTACTTGTAGGATTGCTAACAACAGGAGCAGGGACTGTTGCTAATGCTTTGACTGGCTTTTCAGAATCTATTTCTCATAGTGGAATTGTCCAGCCTTCATACAAGGGAGGACCTTAGTCTTACTACAACGTGATATGCCAAGCTTTGTTGATACCATAGAAGGTCTTCCCCTTTCTGAGCAGAGACATAGGTGAAGCAGATTGAGGGAGAAAAGGAGGGAAGGGAAATTGTAGTTGTAACAAAAAATAAATAAATAAATGTTCTATCTTAGGGTTAAATTGCTGTGAAGAAACACCATGACCACATGACCACGGAAAATCTTATAAAGGAAAACATTTAATTGAGCCTGGCTTACAGTTCAGAGGTTTAGTCCCTCATCATCATGGGGGAAGCATGGTGGCGTGCAGGCAGACATGGTGCTAGAGAGGCAGTTGAGAGTTCTTCATCTGGATCTGCAGGAAATAGGAAAAGACAGTGAGCCACTAGGCCAGGCTTGAGGTTTTAAAACTTCAGCCGTGCTTCTAGTGACACATTTTTCTCCAACAAGGCCACATTTCCTAATAGTGCCACTACCTAGGGGCCTATGAAGGCCATTTTTATTCAAGCCACCACAATATCAAGGATGCTTTATATCCTGAAGTATCAAATATTTAGCCAAAATTTAGTTCTTTATATAAAAATAAACATATTCAACTCACAATCATGAAGATTTACTTGGATACTTAAAAACAGTATTATTATATACATACTAAATAATTGTTTCAAGGCAAATGTCTTCATAGTTATCAGTTAGCATTTAATTTGTATCTCTACATTATACCTACATATACTGAACATTGTGGGGAAAAAAACCTTGTGTAAAAAGGAATTGTGAATGAAAAGATTTAAGACACCTCCACTGAGGCTAAAAAGATGACTCCATGGTTAAGAGCATTATTTCTCTTCCTGAGGGCCCAAGTTCGGTTCGCAGCACTCATGTCTGGCAGCTCAGAGCCTCCTATAATGTCACCTCCAGGGAATATGATTGTTTTCTAGCCTCCTTGGACACTGTACTCACAGGTCCAAGCTCACACATAGCAAATAATGTAGGAATGATAAATATATAATCTTAGGGGGCTACAGAGATGGCTCAGCTTTTTCAAGGAACCCGTTTGGCCCCCTGAACCTACATGACAACTCACACATATCAGTAACTTCAGTAACAGGGGATCTGATGCCCTCTTCCAACCTTGGTGGGCACCAGGCATAGGTGTGGTGTGCATGTATCTATACAAGCAAACATTCATATGCATAAAATAAAATAAATGAACATATATAAAACCTTGAAAAGAGAGGAAGTTCCTCTGTCTCTTATTCTTCCCCTTCTGTCTCTTTCTTCCACCTTTCTGCCTCTTCTATTTTCCATTCTCTTCTTCCATTTTCTTTCTAATTCCTTATCATTCTCCTCCCCCCACTTCTTTCTTTTTTATCCTCTTTTTTATCCTTATCCTCTGCAGCCTCCCCACCCTCTCCTCTTTTTCCTCCCCCTTATTGTCCTTTACCCATTCTTCTTCCCCTCACCCCCCACACTTCCTTTTCTCCCTGTTCCTCTCCTTTCCTCTTTCTTTTTGTTTCCCTGTTTGCCTTTTCCTCTTCTTTTCTGACACAGGAGCCCAAACCAAGAGGCATGCAGAAAAGGATGTACGTCTTTGCAGAAAGGTGACATAGTGTAAGACACCCTAAAGAGAATGGGGATTATTTCTAACAAGTTTCCACTGAAAGTGTTAGGTCCTCAGAGGGGATGGTACCAGAACCTGAGTAATGGGATGAGAGAGCCTCCCCAGTCGATGAATGGGCATCTCAGTATGGAGAAGCAGAGCCAGGCAGGAGAAGGACACAGCCCATCCAGGCAACAGTGATAAGATGAAGGACCGGTTGTAGATTATAGTAAATATTTCCCAGGAAGTGGGAAACTGGGTTCCCAATATCAGAGAAGGGAATTACATTTATGGGGATTTGTATGGTAGTGAACTCAAATTAGTGTCAAAGAGGCAAAGGTTTAAGTTTCTTTCCATTTTTTAAAACTCTTTCCTCCTTTATTGCATCCTGACAGCAGTTTCTTCTCACTCTTCTTCTTCAAGTCCCTTTCCACTACCTCCCCTCTCCAGCACATACACTCCTCCCCCCACCTTCTCTTCCCTTTATAAAAGAGCAGACCTCCCAGGAATATTAACCAAACACGGTGTATCAAGTTCAAAAAGACTAGCCACATCCTCTCATATTAAGGATGGACAGGGCAACCCAGTAGGAGGAAAGGGGCCCCCAAAATAGGCAAAAGAGTCAGAGACAGCACAGAATCCCACTCTTAGCAGTCCCACAGAAGACTAAACTACACAACTGTAATATATATGCAGAGGACATACATCCCAAGCAGGCTCCCTGATTGTCAGTTCAGTCTCTGTGAGACCCTATGAGCTCAGGTTAGTTGATTCCATGAGTTTTCTTGAAGTATCCTTGACCCATCTGGCAAATACAATCCTTCTTCCCCCTTTTCTACAGCACTGGTTAATAATTGGATGTAGGTCTCTGCATCAGATCCCATCAGTTGCTGGATGAAGCCTCTCTGAGTATCAATAGGAAACATTTCAGTGAGTCTCTCTCTCTCTTTTTTCTTCCAGTTCTATTTGTTTCTATCCTAGGTCTCTATCAAGCCTCTGGTCCCTGGCCCTCAATGTGGTGCCAGGAATGGGCTCATTCTTCTGACATGGGTTTCAAGCTGTACCAGTCATTACTTGGCCACTCCCCCAAGTTTTGTGCCACCTTTACCCCAGAAAATCTTGCAGGCAGGGCTCATTGTAAATCGAAAGACTTCTGGCTGGGTTTGTGTCACAATCCCTCCACTGAAGTCTTGGCTGTTTACAGGAGATGGCCAATTCAGGCTCCTTACCACACATAGCTGGGAATCCTAGGGGGGCTCACCATCATAGATTGCTGGGAGTTTCCATTGCACTAGATTTCTATCTCATCCCCCCAAAGTACTCTAATTCTAGAAGCCTATTCCAGTACCCTCTCTGTACATTGCCCCTCCAACCTGATCCCACCTGCCTCCCGTTCACTTGCAAAATCTATTCTACCTCCCCCTCCCAGGGAGATTAGTGCATCCTTTCTTGAACCATCCTTGTTATTTGGGCTCTTTAGGTCAGTAGACAGCAGAATGTTTATCCTTTACTTTAGTTAATATCCATGTATAAGTGAGTGATCTTTTCTGGTTTCATCCATTTGCTGGCAAATTTCATGATGTCATTGTATATTGCTCCATTGTGTAAATGTATCACATTTTCTTTATCCATTTTTTTTGGCTGAGGGCCATCTAGCTTGTTCCCAGTTTCTGGCTATTAAAAATAAAGCTGTTAACATTGTTGAGCAACTGTCCCTGTGGTAGGATGGAGTGTCCTTTGGGTATATGATCACGAGTGATATAGCTGGGTCTTCTGGTAAATCAATTCACATTTTTCTGAGAAACTGCCTTGTTGATTCCAAAGTGGCCATACAAGCTTGCACTCCCACCAGCAATGGAATAGTGTTTCCCATGGTCCACATCCTAACCAGCATGAACTGTTACTTATGTGTGTGATTTTAGCCATTCTGACAGGTGTTAAGATGGAATGTCAGAGTCCTTTTGATTTGCATTTCCCTAGTGACTGAAATTATTGAACATTTCTTTAAGTGTTTTTCAGTTTTTTGAGATTCTTCTGTTGAGAATTATTTGTTTAGTTCTGAAACCCATTTTTAATTGGATTATTTGATTTGTTGGTATTTAATTTTTTGAGTTCTTTGTATATTTTTGAAATTAGGACACATAGGGGAGGGCCTGGACACATGGGGGAGGTTCTAGGCCCTGCCCCAGATTACATGACAGACTTTGGAGATCCCCCATGAAGGGCCTCACCCTCCTTAAAGAATGGAATGGGAATTGGGTAGGGGATTAGGGGAGGGTTGAAGGAGATGGAAGGGAGTAGAGGGGAAGGAGAGGGAGCTGGGATTGACATGTGAAGCAAACTTGTTTCTAATTTAAATTTAAAAAATAAAAAATCATAAAAAAAAGAAAAAGAAATTAGCCCTCTGCCAGATGTGGGACTGATGAAAAACTTTGCCAATTCTGTAGGCTGCCACTTTGTCCTATTGGTGTTGTCCTTTACCATATATATTTTCAGTTTGATGAGGTCCTATTTATAAATTGTCGATCTTAATGCCTGCACTATTGGTGTTCTGTTCAGGAAGTTTTCCCTGTGCCCATGTGTTCACGGCCATTCCCCACTTTCTCTTCTATCAGGTTCCATGTATTTGATTTATGTCAAGATGTTTTATAGCCTTGGACTTTAGTTTTGTGCAGGATAATAGATATGAATCTATTTGCATTCTTCTACATGCTAACATTTAGTAATGCTAGGACCATTCATTGAAGATGCTTTCTTTTTTCCATTGTATAATTTGAAATTCTTTGTTGAAAATCAGGTGCCCATAAGTATGTGGATTTTTGTCTGGGTCTTAAATTTGATTCCATTCATCAATGTTTCTTTTTTATGCCAATACCATGTTGTTTTTATTTCTATAGCTCTATAGTATGCATTAAATTAAAAAGTGGTGATGGCTCCAGAAGTTCTTTTATTTTATAGCATTATTCTAGGTGTTCTGGGTTGGTTTGCTTGCTTCTTTGTTTTTCCAAATGAAGCTTATTGTTCTTCCTTGATCTATAAAGAATTGTGTTGGAATTCTGATGGGGATTGTGCTGAATCTGTAGATTTCTTTTAGTAAAATGGCCAGTTTTACTATGTTAATTCTACTGATCCATAAGCATGGAAGATCTTTCCATCTTCTAATATCTTCTTTGGTTTCTTTCTTCAAAGATTTGAAGTTATTATACACATGTTTCACTCACTTGGTTAGTTACTCCAAGATATCGCATATTATTTGTAGGTATTTTGGTGGGTGTTGTTACCTGATTTCATTTTATTTTTCCTTTGTATATAGAAGGTCTACTGATAATATTTTAGTTAATCTTGTTTCCAGACACTTTGCTGAAGGGGTTTATTGCTACAGGAGTTCCCTGATAGAATTTTGGTGGTTGCTTATATATAATATTATATAAATCTGCAAATAGCAATACTTTATCTTCTTCCTTTCCTATTTGTATCCCCGTGATCTCCTTCAGTTATCTTATTGCTGTAGTTAGAACTTTAAGTACTTTATTGAACAGATATGGAGAGAGTGGACAGCTTTGTCTTGTCCCTGATTTCAGTGGAAAAGGTTTCAGTTTCCTTCTATTTGATTTGATGTTGGCTACTTGCTTGATGAGAATTGCATTTATTGTTTAGGTAGGTTCTGTTTATCCCTGATCTCCCCAAGACTTTTATCATGAAGGGGTTTTGGATTTTCTCAAAGGTTTTTTGGCATCTAGTTAGGCGAAGATGTAGGGTTTTTTGATCTTTCCCTTTGTTTATGCAGTGCATTGTATTGACTAATTTTCAAATTTTGAGCCATTTCTGCATCTCTGAGATGAAGCCTACTTGATCATGGTGAATGATCTTTTAGATATGTTTTTGAATTAAGTTTGGGAGTATGTTATTGAGTATTTTGCATCAATGTTCATAAGGGAAATTGGTCTGTAATTCTCTTATGTTGTTACGACTTTGTGTGGATTGGGTATCAGTGTGACCTTGACCTTATAAAATAAATTTTGCAATGTTCCTTCTGTTTCTATTTTGTGGAATAATTTTAGTAGTATTGGTGTTAGATCTTCTTTGAAAGTGTGGTAGAATTCTTTGCTAAAGCTCCGTGTTCTTGAGCTGTTTTTGTTTGGGAAACTTTTAGTGATAATTTCTACTTCCATAGTGGGTATATGCCTACTTAAACTGTTAAACTGATCTTGATTAACTTTTGGTAAATAGTGTCTATCAAGGAAATTGTTCATTTCTTTTAGATTTTCCAATTTTATGAAGTACAGGTTTTTGAAGTATGCCCTAATGGTTCTTTGGATTTCACCCATGTCTGTTGTTTTGGCCCCCTTTCATGTCTGGTTTCGTTGATTTGGTCATTCTTTCTCTGGCTTTTAGTCAATGTACCTAAGGGTTTGTCTACTTGGTTGATTTTCTTAAAGAACCAACTCTTTGTTTCATTGATTCTTTGTATTCTTCTCTGTGTTTCTACTTCATTGATTTCAATCCTGTTTGATTGTTTCCTGCCCTCTACTCCTCCTGGGTGAATTTGTTTTCTTTCCTTCTAGAGTTTGTCATTAAGTCCCTGGTATGCAATATCTCTAATTTGTTTATGAACTTTCCTCTTTGCACCACTTTCATTGTGTCCCCTAAGTTTGGGTATGACGTGTATTCATTTTCATTGAATGCTACAGAGTTTTTAATATATTTCTTCCTTGATCCCGTGATAATTCCATAGAGGACTGTTTAGTTATCATGAATTTGTAGGCTTTGTGTTGTTTCTGTACTTGTTCAAATTCAAATTTCTGGTAAGATACAGGGAATTATCTCATTTTTCTTGTATCTATTGAAACTTTCTTGTGATCAAATATGTGGTAAATTTTGGAGAATGTTCCATGATGTGCTGAGAAGAATGTATATTCTTTTTTTGTTTCAGTGTAGTGTTCTGTAGATTCCTGTAGGAGGAAGTCTGATGCCGCCATTAAACATGTGACTTATTAGAGGGGCATACAGATGAGGTAATAAAAGGGCGGTTTACCACACCTCTAACCACACCCACTTTAGGCAGGACTAAAGACGTATACGGCTGGACGTAAAGACGTATACGTACGTAGGCGGAACTACGTCACTAGCCAGGCCCACTTTTGGGCATGGCTAGGGGCGTTACGGGGGAAGGCATAAAAGACAGCACACAGGAAGTCTCGGTCTCTTTTCCTGGAGTTCGGCTTCCGGTCCGGCCGCTAGCTGAGAACTGTTTGGCTCCTCTGGGTTTGGTATCTTGTAATTTTCTACATTAAATACTTAGCTTTACTGTCAGTAATTGTGTGTCGCGTATCGTTACAGCGTCCGTTTAGCCTACAGATTCCTATTAGGTCCATTTGAGTCATAACATCTCTTAGCTCCAGTATTTCTCTGTTTAGTTTTGTGTGGATGATCTATCCACAGATTTGTAAGAGTTGGGTGTTGATTAGTAAGAGTTGGGTGTCAAAGTTTCCCACTATTAATGTATGGGGTTTGATACATGATTTAATTTTCAGTAATATTTCCTTTACTCTTGTATTTGGGGCATAGACATTCAGAGTTGAGACATTATCTTGGTGGATTTGTTCTTAAATGAATATTAAATGTCCTTTTCCATCTGTTTTGGTTAATTTTGGTTTGAAGTCTATTTTGTTAGATATTAAGATAGCTAATCCAGCTTTCTTAGGTTCATTTTATTGGAAAACCTTTTTTCATTACCTTTACTCCAAGGCAATGCCTGTCTTTGGTGTTGAGGAGTGTTTCTTCCATGCAGAAGTAGGATGGATCCACTCTGTTAGCCTCTGCCTTTTTGTGGGAAAATTGAGGTCATTGATATTGAGAGATAGTAATGAGAAATTATTGTGCATTCTTGCTATTTTGGTGGCGATGGCAGTGGTAGTTGTGGCAGCAGTGGTGTGTGTATGTGTGTTCTTCCCTTTTTTCAGTTTTGTTGGTGTGAGATTATTTATTTCCTGTATTTACATGGGTGTAGTTAGCTTCCCTGGGTTGGAGTTTTCCTTCTAGCATCTTCTGTGGAGTGGAATTTGTTGATATTGTTTAAATTTCACTTTACCATAGAGCACCTTGTTTTCTCCATTTATTGTGATTGAAGTTTTTCTGGTTACAGTAGGCTGGAATCTGTTGTATCTCAGAGTACACAAGCCATCTATCCAGGCCCTTCTGGTTATAAGTCTCCAGTGAAAAATCTAGTGTAATTCTAGTAGGCCTGCCTTTATATTTTACTTGGCCTTCTTCCCTTGCCATTTTTAATATTTTCTTTGTTCTGTACTTTTCGTGTTTTGAGTAGTATGTACCAGGTTTTGGGGTGGGGGATACTTTCTTTTCTGGTTCAATTTATTTGGTTTTCTGTAAGCTTCTTATACCTTTATAGACATATGCTTCTTAAGGTTTAGAAATTTTTCTTCTATGATTAAAATACTTTATGGGCCTTTGAGCTGGGATTCTTCTCCTTTCACTCCTATTCCTCTTATATTTTTGGTTGTGAGCCTAGCCTTTAACAGCTGAGCCATCTCTCCAGCCCACTACTATTATTCTTGGGGTCTTTTCATAGTGTCCCATGTTTACAGTATGTTTTGTGTAAGGAATTTTTTAATTTATTATTTTCTTTGACCGATGCATCAATTTCTTCTATTGTATATCCTATGCCTGAGATTCTCATTTCCATCTCTTATATTCTGTTGGTGATGTTTGCATATGAAATTCCTGTTTGCTTATCTAGATTTTCTATCTCCAAGATTACCTCGGTTTGTATTTTCTTTATTGCCTCCATTTCCATTTTCAGGTCTTGAACAATTTTATTCATTTCTCTTACCTATTTGTTTCTTTTTCCTTGGCTTCTTTATGGGATTTATTCATTTCCACCAATTGTTTGTATTTTCCTAGATTTCTTTAAAATGTTGGGTTTAAGGTAATTTTCTTGTGCTTCAGCTGTATTGGAATATTCAGGGTTTACTGTTATAGAATAGCTGCAGAAATATGGTGATGCCATATTTCCCTGGTTTTTATGAGTGTGTTCTTTTGTTGGGTGGCCTCCAGGTATATGGGTTTGGGGGAAGTATAGGTTTAAGTGATGGTTTCTGAGTTTGTCTTTGTTGGATCAGTATTTTTTCCCTAGGTTTTTGTTTCCTCTCTAGTATTTGGGACTGAAAGGCCTGTCATTCTGGTGACAGGTGAGTCCTGTATCCTAGCATGTTGCCTCTGCTGAGGTTTTGGGTACCTATGTGGCCTCTAGGGTTCTGGGAACTGGCATAGCCTCTACCAGAGCCTTGAGTTGGGATTCTGAGTACATTCAAGGCCTCTAATAGTGCAGGAGGCTTCTGCCAGAGTTGTCATTCAGGAGCTGGTGACAAGGATGAGGAAGGAGACTGTTGGGGGAAGGCTGCACTGGCTCTGAAGAACTGTTGTGGTCTTCCAGTAGGAGTTTACCTGGGTTCTGGATATGGAAGTGGCCTCTGGTAGAGTAGTGGACTTCTGACAGAGTTGTGGGCTGAGATAGCTTGTGGGGTGGGATATTTTGGGGGAAAGCTGGTTGTGCTCTAAGGACTGTTGGCAGTCTGTGGGCAAGGGTCTTAAATGATGTTCTGGGTGCCTGTATGTCCTCTGATACAACAAGGGGCTACCACATAGTTGGGGCCATGATATGGTAACAAGGGGAGGGGGCTGTTGTGGGAAAGCTGGGTGAGTGCTGAGGATGAATGTCTGTGGGTGGGGTCTTACTTGGGATTCCAGGGTGGAGCTTGATTGGGGTTCCAAATACAGGCAGGGACTCTGGTAGAGCTGGGAACTTCTGCCAGAATTGTGCACTAGGATATCCAAAGGTATAAATTTCAACATTTGTTTTATGAATGAATGCAAATGACTTCTTGTCTTAGTTAGGGTTTCTATTGCTATGAAGAGATATCATGATCATGGCAGCTCTTATAAGGAAAACATTTAATTGGGTCCAGCTTACAATTTCAGAGTTTTAGTCCATTATCATTAAGGCAGCAAGCAGGGAAGCATGCAGGCAGACATGGTGTTGTTGAAGAACCTAAGAGTTCTACATCTTGATCAGCAGGCAGTTAAGTAAAGACTATGTATCACACTGGATATAGTTTGGGCATATAAAACCTCAAATCCCACTTTTGTCCAACAGGGCCACACTTTCTAATAGTACCACTCCCTATGGGCCAAGATTTCAAACACATGAATTTATGGGGGACATAGCTATTCAAACTAACATACCTCTCCCCACAAACATTTTCATTTACCTTTTCCTATTTGTAGTCCTGGGAATCTCAGGGCCTTTCATGTATTAGGCAAGTGAAGTACTGCTGAGCCACCTTCCCAGCCCTCTTCCTTTTTATTCTGAGGCAGAATCTTGATAAGTTTCAAACTGAAAATAAATTTACCCTGTAGCCAAGGAAAGCACGGAATTTGGAATTTTCCTATCTGAGTCTCTAGGTTGATGGAGAAGTCCTGTGTATATGTAAATAAAGCATTGTTGGCCAACAGGGAAGCAAAATAGGTGGGACTAGGAATCTAGAATTCTGGGAAATGTAGTGAAGGAAGCAGTCACCACGCAATTCCTGGGAAGAGGGGACGCAAGTCTGCATTCTCCAAAAGATAATTTTTTAGATTTATTTATGTATTTATTATGTATCTAGTGACTGTATGTCCACAGGCCAGAAGAGGGTGCCAGATCTCATTACAGATGGTTGAGAGCCACCATGTGGTTGCTGGGAATTGAACTCAGATCCTCCAGAAGAGGAGTCAATGCTTTTAACCTCTGAGCCATCTCTCCAGCCCAAAAGATAAGTCTTTATAAAAATATATATTGGAGCCGGGCGTTGGTGGTGCATGCCTTTAATCCCAGCACTTGGGAGGCAGAGGCAGGCAGATCTATGTGTGTTCAAAGCCAGCCTGATCTCTAGAGTGTGTTCCAGGACAGGCTCCAAAACAACACAGATAAACCCTGTCTCGGAAAAAAAAAATGGTGATTATAGGTCAATAATTAAGTGAGAGCTAGCCTATAAGAAACACTAGCAAATGGCCAACAGCTTCATAATTTAGTGTCTTATGTGTTATTTGGGGGTTCAAACAGCTCGGCAGGGCCCAGGCGGATGGCAGGAAAGAAAACACATTACATATCATTGTCAGGAGTGGGATCATGAATTTCCACGTAGAACGACAAAGGCTTAAAAGGGATTTTAGGAACAAAAGAACAGAGAGTGGCATGACTTCTTGGTAGCAGCATTTTCTCAAATGGGCTCTGTTTTGCTAGAGACAAGCAGAGACTTCCATGGCCAGTGCGGTAAACTTACGCCTTCCATCTTGGAAAAACCGCAGTTAAAACAGCCGCAGTTTTGATTAGCAATGTTGTTTAGCAGATAACAGACACATGGCCAGAAAAACATAAAGATTTACAGTAAAGTCAGATTCAGATGAAGAAAAAACTCTAAAGGTTTACAGTGTGATTAAGAATATATGTAGGCTTGAGAGAAAAAAAGAAACAGGATAGTGATAAAATAGAGAAACTGTTTGTGGTGGTGCATGCTGGTAGGATTTGCTCCAGAGGCAGAGGCAGGTGGATTTCCAGAGAAACCCTCTCTCAGAGAAATAATAAATAAAAGTAAAAGAAATAGAGTAATAATAATAGATAAATAAATAAGCCATGTAAAGATGGAAAATACACAGAGTCTGGACACTGTATGCTATTGTGTATTTCAGTTTTTTGATTGCTAAAGAAGGAACAACTGCTAAAATATACTTGATTACAAATGCTACTAAATTAATCCAATTTATATATTTTGAAAATGCTTTGACTTCTAAATTGAAATGTAAGGACAGGTTATTTGGAAAAAGTTTTTGTTTATGTTCCCACAGAAAATGGAAAGCTGTGGATTCCTTCCAGGCTTCTGTGGTTTGATGAAGCAAGGACCCCAGAAGCAATATCCAGGAAGTCCAGCATCTGAAACAGCTGGGACGATACAGATCACAAAAACAAGGACTTATACTTGTTATTCTGAGTTTTGTCATGATCCCCATGGCATGAATAGCGCCCCCACCCACCAGGAAGCAGTTTTGAATGGGCAACATCCAAATTCCCAAATATTGTTTAAATGTTTGTTTTCATTTATACAGGGTTGGTTATAAATGATAATGATCACAGTCAATCTCTTTCTAAAGGGAAAATGATATAGAAAGAATACTTTGTCTTAGAATGGATTGATTTATTGATACAAATTCAAGGTCAATTTTGTGATGTGTATATTTCTCTTCTTGTTTAAGTGTTGTGTTTATACTGATCTTTTAAAATGCAATGCATAATTAAATACAGATTGTAGATACTTATAATAGGCAGAATTTATAGTTAGGTTAGTTAGGTTTTCTAGATATAGAAATATATTTGAGATAGACAGACAGTCTTCAAACCTTTCAAAGACCTTCAGAAAATGGCATTTAAAATGGTTTAGAGTTTTTCTTGACAATGAGAAATGTCTGCTCCTGGCAGCATCAATTACATCTGAGAGGAAGATGGGCATCGAAGAAACTTGTTATGGAGTTTGCTTTCAACATGGCAAGATTAGCCATTTGGGCAAGAAATGCTCTTTCCTAGACTGTTTGACTGTTGCTGTATAATCTGGACATGTAGGACCCACAGAAAGGTGACTACTGAATTTGGACAGTCCTAAAGGGTTCCTGCTTAATGGAAGAGTCAGCCGGACTTTCTGGAGGACACAGAAAAATGACTGACAGACTGCCAATGCAAACGGACAGTTTGAAATTTCCGGCTTTGCTGAGAAGTCTTCCAGACACACTGGGGCCTATGGGCTGAAGATGGATGCCCCAATGCTACAGATGAACTTTTGGTGACTGTCCAGGTAGCAAGATGTCTCTGTCAATTCTAGTGTTTATATATTATCCTTATTATCCTTCTGTGGTCTGTGATGGAATTGAAGACAGATAGTTGTAGTTATAGTTTCCTTTAGTTATGATAAAAGATAAGTTACATATAAGACTTTAGACTCACCAAGATAGGATCGATAATATTTTCTTTAAATCTTACTAAATGTTAATGGACAAAATATTGTAACCATAGTTCTTGCTTGATAACTGTTCTGTCACATATAATTTGACTATGTTAAAGTTAAAACCTTTCTTTTTATTTAGACAGAAAAGAGGAGATGGGGGAGTTATGTGTATATGTAAATAAAGTACTGTTTGCCAGTAGGGAAGCAAGATAGGTGGGACTAGGAGTCTAGGATGATTCTGGGAAATGTAGTGAAGGAAGTGGTCACCATGTGATTCCAAGGAAGAAGGGAAGCAAGTCTGCATTCTCGAAAAGATAAGTCCTTATAAAAATATATATTGGCAATTATGGGTCAATAATTAAGTCAAAGTTAGCCAATGAGAAACAATAGATGGCCAACAGCTTCATAATTAATAGAGTGTCTTGTGTGTTATTTGGAGGTTCAGACAGCTCAGCAGGGCCCAGGCAGCTGGCGGGAAAGACAACACATTACACCAGGTAATGATGATTACAGACTGGCACTGAAATATTTAACATTCTAACAACTCTAATAGCAAGAAATTTGTTTGCCAAGTTAACTGATTTGGGTTAACTTACATAAAAAATAATCTATGACAGGATTGGGCATTTGACATCATGCCATAGCTAAAATACCAAGTTCAGAAACTGAGTCACAACTCAAAGAAACCATGGCAGCAGAACCCCTGCTAAGTTTGCCTAGGGAAAGCTTCATTTGTTAAGCACCAAAGACGGGAAAATGAGCACCAAACTCTTCTTCATATCATGATAAAAATCTCAGGGTGTGTTCATCTTGACATCTCCACACTAGCCAGTGAGCTCCTGAGTGTTGTGGGATATCCAGGAAAGAAGAGTGTTAAGACAGATTTGAGTCAATAGGAAGTCTTCATTGGCCAGCCAGGGACTATACTAGGTGTTCAGGATCCCAGTGTAGACCAAAACTTTCCTCAGGGTGAGCTTTTAAGCACCAAAACCATATTCTGAGTTGTCATACTTCAGCTAACAAGAACAGTTAGCCATAAACAGAACAGCAGAAGCCAAAAAAGCAATGTTAGTACATGTAGATACTTTCCCAGAAGTATGATCTTTAATAGATTAGGTCTTTATTTTTATTTTTGGTAGGTGGTAATGCCTATGTGCTCAATTTTATGACTTGGTTGGTACTTCCATCATGGAATCCATTGTGCAAAAGTCTGGGACCCTGTTCTACTAGAAGACAGGTATCTAGGATTTATGTTCCTAATTATTTGATGTAGAACTTCTCACTGGCATTCACAAAATGATAACTCCCTAAATGGGGCATGATAGTTCAACTTCTCACTGAAAACACTGTTCTGGGATGGAAATAAAGCTTACTGGTTAAGAGTCGATGCCACTCTTTCAGAGGACAGGAATTGAATTCCTAACACCCATCTTGGGTTGCTCACAAAGGCCTCCAACTCCAGCTCCAAATGATCCGACATCTCCAGCCTCCTTGGGTACCTGTACTTTTAGCCACATACATACGCACCAGATACAGGCTCACTTACTTACACATATACACACACACTTGAAAATAAAATGTTTAAAAACCATTTTTGAAAAAGTCAAATACAGTTACAATACAGAGCAATTCAAAAGTACTAATGAGGCAAAGTATATGCATTTAATATGTTTCTAACATAGAAAATGTGAAATTTACCAGAAAGACATCTCCAAATCATACAATAACTAATTACCATAACTGGTCACACCAAAGCATTTAAGTTTACCTTTATTTACATTTGGAACAAGATAATAATTTGTTGTGGAAACAGAGTAAAATGCTATGTCTCAGTTATAACCAAAAGAAAATGTCTCCAGGGCTTGAGGGGATGGGTCAGTGAGTAACATGCATGCCATGCAAGCATGAGGACTGCAGTTCAGATCTCCAGAACCTATGTCAAAAACCCTGGTGTGGTGGTATGCATTTGTAATCCCAGCACTGAGGAACCAGAAACAAGAGCATCACTGGGACTCTCTGGTCAACCAGTCTAGCTTAATTGATGAGATGAAGAACAGTGAGAAACCCAGTCTCAAAAATTAAGGTAGAGAGTAACTGAGGAAAACACCATATATGGCAGTCTCTAAACTACACACACACACACACACACACACACACACACACACACACACACACACACACACACACACACAGATACACACACACATACACACTAACAGTCTACAGACTTTGTAAAATCTCCTTTGGAGGAAAGAACACAAGTGACCCCTGTTTGAATTGTCCCACATGATTAATTCATAAAAATCAGTTATTTTCAGGAAGCCCATGAATGGATTACGTCCCTTAGAAGAGAACACCAGAAATTCCCTCTGTTTACACTTCTGGGGAAGGCTATAGCACAAAGGTATCATGAATGAACCAGAAATCAGGCCTCACCAGATGCCAAATGTGCAGTGTTCTAGCCCTCAACTAAGTATGTAAAATAAATTTTTCCTATTTGTAAAAACAAAAATCAGGGGGCTGGAGAGATGGCTCAGAGGTTAAGTGCACCGGCTGCTCTTCCAGAGGACCTGAGTTCAATTCCCAGCAACCACATGGTGGCTTACAGCCATCTGTAATGAGATTGGTGCTCTCTTCTGGCCTGTGGACATGCATGCAGACAGAACACTGTATGCATAATAAATAAATAAATCTTTTAAAAAATCAGTTATTTTCTTACATTAGAAAGTGATCAAGTGAAAAATGGTGTTATGTGGGAAGTCCTTCTGTGTTTATGTTTGTCTAATTGGCTGAAAATAAAGCACTGTAGGCCATTAGGGCAGCAAGATAGGTAAGACTAGGAGTTGACAAGGATTCTGGGAAATGTAGTCAAGACTGGAGACTCACCATGTGATACTGGGAAGAGAAGATGCATGAGGCTAAGTCCTTGGTAAAGTAAGTCCTTATAGAAATATATATTAGCAATTATGGGTTAATAATTAAGTCAGAGCTATCCATTAAGAAACCATAGGAAATGGCCAACAGCTTCGTAATTAATAGAGTGTCTCATGTGTTATTTGGGAGCAGAGACAGGGGTGGAACCCAGGCAACTGGCAGGAAAGAGTACATGTAATCATAATGAAAAATTGTTTTGTTGATATTTTAATCATATCAAAAGTAATATTAAATCTGGGATAGCTTTGTATAAGGTTGATTCATTATAAGATCATGATTAGTATAAAGCACTAACTTCTATCTTACCTGTGGTGATATTTTGTTAATGATCTAGCAAATTTTGCCTGAAGATCAGAGTGCGAAACTAGCCACACTAGTTAGCCATAGAGGTCAGAGAGTAGTGACACACACCTTTAATCCCACCACTCAGGAGACAGAGGCAGATGGATCTATGTTAGTTCAAGTCCACCCTGGGCTACTGGAAATTGATCCAGACCAAAAGATAAGGTGATCTGGGCCCTTGAAATCACACTCATTTAATCCCAGCACTAAGGAGGTGGACACAGGAGGGCATATGGCTGGGTGCAGAGAGGAATATAAGGTATGAGGAGACAGGAACTTATTGCAGTCTAGGCAGTCAGTCTAAGCATTCAGTCTGAGGATTCATAGAAACATGATCACCCTTTCAGTCAGAGGTAGAGGTAAGGGCTAGTGGCTGACTGTTTTGCTTCTTTGATCTTCAGGCATGCTTTATTTGTTAGATCATAAGCAAAATATCACCACACTTACCATATAGGAATGCTCAGTTATGAATTTTTTAAATTTTTCTGTAATTGTCTCAAGGTTTTTAGGTAGGTGATCACATTATCTTTAGCAGGTAAAGATGTGATATTTTCATTTCTTTAAACAAATGTGTGTGAGTGTGCGTGCATGCGAACACACTCACACGCACACATACTCATGCCATGGTGTGCATCTCAAGCTCAGAAGACAACTTGTTGGATTTGGATCTCTTCTTCCACCACGAGGGTACTGGGACTCAAATTCAGTTCTTCAGGCTTGGTGGTGGCACCTTCACTTGAAGAGCCATTTCTAGGCACTATGATACTTCTAAAATTTTTTGTCTCATGTTTGGACCTTTGGGGTCCTTCCCCCATTCCTGATTTTTTTTTCTGTGTTTGTAATTTTTTTTTTTTTTGGTTTTTTCAAGACACGGTTTCTTTGTATTGTTTTGGAGGCTATTCCGGAACTCGCTCTGTAGACCAGGCTGGCCTCGAACTCACTGCCTGCCTCTGCCTCCGGAGTGCTGGGATTAAAGGCGTGTGCCACCAACGCCCGGCTGTTTTTGTCATTTTTACACTCAATTTCCACGTTATTCTTTATCCTAACCATTATAATTTGCATACCTAATTACAACTTTTAGTTAATTTAATTACCCATCTCTGAGGTAAAAATATCAGGATATACTTTCTCTTAGACACATCTCACATTTAATGCTTTCTTTTATTTATACCTTCTTTATTTTTAAGGCTTCCTAGTCATTTCTTATTGTTTAATGGCTACTCAAATTATTACCAATATTGGAAAAGGATGGAGCAGGTAGAGGGCAGATCACTGGTGGGGGGGAGTGATTAAGGACACCTTGGTGATAAAAGCCACTAAGAATCCCCTATGGTGAACTGGCTGCCCCCCACTGCCTTGGAGACCAAACAAAAGGAAGACAAAGAGCAACCTCTGCATTCCCAATCTCAGATATGCATTAGAAATACAAAAACTCTCTATGACTGCCTGCACGGAATCTGCTAGCAGCAGGTCAGTCAGAGACATGAGCCTTCTAGGTCCTGCACACTTAATTAGAGAAGACAGGAAATTACGGCCAACTGAGGCAGAAGCAGATGGCTCATTGCATTGGTGGAGTGATTGATTGCAGGCTGTGGGTGTGAACACTCACCTGGTGATGCTATGAGAAGTCTAACAGAAGGGCGTGCCTTTAAAGCATCACATGGTATACAGAACCAGGGCCAGAATTCACACTGTCAAGTTCAAAAGGTGGAGGGCTGGCCCTTCTTGCTTACCAAACCTGTTAGATAAAATGACAAGGAAGCGGTGTTGGCTGGTTTTAACTGTCAGTTTGATATAACTTAGAATCACGTGGGGAAGAAAGTGTGTTCCTCAGGAACTGTCTAAGTCAGGTTGTCCCATGGGCATGTTTGTCCTTGTAGCTTTAACTGATGTGGGAAAACCTAGCCTGAAAGAAGGTGGCACTCTTCCTTGGGTTTGGGGTCTGATTTGTACAGAGCAAAGAAAACTAGTTTAGGACTACACACTAACTCATTGATTCTCTCTCTGAATGTAATGTGCCCATGAGCTTGAAGTTTCCCCTTCGATTTTCCCGAAATAAAGGGCAGTACCCAGGAACTGGCCGTTAAAGTAAACCTTTTCTTTCTTAAATTGCTTTTGGTCAGAGCATCCTGTTTATTATTGTTGTTTTTCAGTAGACAGGGTTTTTCCCCCTACCTGGAACTTGCAGGGCAGGTTAGGCTAGTTGGCTGTCAAGCCCCAGGGATTCACTAGTCTCTGGGGCCTAGCACTAGTGGTCCTGCCCCCTCCACGCCACCCCCCTCGACACACTTGTTTTTACTTTCTTGGGTTTTGTTTTTGTTTTTGTTTGTTTTTTTAATGTATTAACATTGGTTCTGGCTATCAAACTCAGATACTCTTGTGTCTGCCACAATAACTATATAAAATTATAAAATGAGCCATTTCCCCTTCTTTGGTGGTTTGAATGAGGAGCACTCTTCACAGGCTCGGGCATTTGAACACTCACCCTCCAATTTGATGTACTGTTTGAGGCAAGGTAAGAAGTCCTGCCTTGCTGGAGTGAATGTGTCACTGAGGGTGAGCTTGGAAGCTGTACTTCCTCTTTGCTCTCTCTGATTCTTGGCTTGTGTTTGAGGATTTGATCTCTCAGCTTCCTGAATGCCCCCTGATTTATCTTCTGAGTATGATGAACTTGTCATCCTCTGGATCCATAAGACAAACAAAACTCTTCTTTTTTTCACCTTAAGTTGCCATAGTCATGGTGTTTTCTCATAGCAACAGAAAAGTAACTAGTACACGTTTCCTATTCTTTTCTTTTCTTCTTGAAAGAACTTCTAAGGATCACAACTTGAACACATTATAAGTCTCTCACCTTCCTATTCTGAAAATGCTTGATAATATGATTCAGTCCATTTGATGCTTTTTGTTCAAGCTTTTATCTTTGGTAGACATGAATCTATGAAAAACTTGTCATGTGATCTTTCTAATAAGATCAATTGCTTTGAAGTTTAATTAGTGAGAAACAGTATGGGTTGGGGGCAATGTACTTTCGGTGCCTTCCTTTCCTCTCTCTTGGTCACTTGGTCTGGACAAAAAAAAAAAGTTTTCCACAGAGATTTTTATACGTGATTTTACTTCTACTTCAAGAAAGCTGTCAATCTTTGTTCAAAACTCACCCTCACAGATGTGAAGGCTTTTCAGATAAAAGATGCATGACCTAAATGGAATTAAATAACTAAATACTGTTATTAAAGATTACTTTCTTTAATGATATAAAAGAGCCAAAACAATAAAACCATAAAAAAATTCTATAAAGAAGTCTGCCTATCATAAAACCCATCTATTTCCACCTTTGCAGATTTTTTTTCCTCTTTTTTTTTCTACCCCTTCTTGGTCCCAAGAGTACCAAACATTCCCATTAAAGTTACCTGTTCTGACATATGTTTGTCATGCTAAGACTTAGGAGGTGGAGGCAGGAAGAAAAAATTCAAGGTCAGTTTCAGCTACATAGTGAATCCAGCCTGCACTGTGTAAGACCCTGACTCACAAACAAGCAAAATAACTGCCATGGAATAATCCTATTGTAAACTGTAAACTGGTTTAATACAATTCTGATTGCAAGTAACCAGGCAGGAAGTATAACATGGTGACCAAACTGAAGATAATGGGAAGGAGAATGGCAAAGTCTAGAGAAGACAGCTAGACACAGAGGGAGAAGAAGATGAAAGCACCATGTAAAAACAGATATCACCACATAGAGAGTAAATAAGGAATATGGGCTAACTTAAAATGTGAAAGCTGAACAATTGAGTATTTATAATAACACTATGTCTATGTGTGGCAATTTGGAAGCAGCTGCTGGGTAGGGCAGTTGGGAGAAAAATGTCCATTTACAACAGGACATAATCATATATGTCAGTCTAGGAAGGCAAATACCAGGACTGACATCATGGCTCAGTGCTTAAGGGCACTTGCTGCTCTTCCAAAGGACAGATTTGGTTCTCAGCACCCACATGGCAACTCACAACCCTCTTATAATTATATTTCCAAGGAATTAACATCTTCTCCTGGCCTCCATGGTCACTTGCACACATGGTGCACAGACATACTCAAACACACACACACACACACACACACACACACAAATAATCTTTTTAAAAAATGAAATAAAATTGTCTTGAGGAACAAGTGCTGTGGGAGAAGGGTAAGAAAATGGAAGGTAGAGGAAAATGGAAAGGATATGTTAAATACACACACTATACTTGCATAAAAATGAATAAAATGGGGAAGATAAAGATTTGTTCTTCACTATTTTGGGAAATATTATCTCTAGATGCTGGCTTTTAGCATAGGAGTCCTTGCTGCTATAACCCATGGTATAAGGTGACAGGGTAAAAGAAGAGAGAAATTGACTTGATAAGCTGAAGACATCCATGCATCTGGAATTCTCATGACCTAAACAATACCCATCAGACCCCTCTTCCCAGCTATGTCCATCAGGTCCATCCTCCCACCCATGTCTTTGGGCCCCTCTCACAATCTGATACATGAGCCCACCCCTCCCTCAACTTTGTCTATGGGGTCCCTGTCTTAATTAGGGTTTCTATTGCTGTGGAGAGACACCATGACCATTGCAAAACTTATAGAGAAAATATTTTATTGGAGTGGCTCACTTACATCTTCAGAAGTTCATTCCATTATCATCATGGTAGGTAGACATGGTGCTGGCTCCATCTTGATCAGAAAGCAACAGGAAGTAGACTGAATCACTGGGCATGGCTTGCACATATATGAGACTTCAACGCCTGCCTCAACAGTGATACGTTTCCTCCAACAAGACCACACCTACACCAGCAAATTCATACCTGCTAATAGCGTCACTCCCTGTTAGATTATGGGAGCCAATTACATTCAAACTCTCACCACCCCTCTCCCCAGTTGTGTCCATGTGGCTCCCTCTTTTCATCTTTGTCCTTGGGACTACTTCTCCTGACTATATCCATGAAATCATTCCTCCTAACCTTGTTTATGAAGTCTCTCCTCCCAACTCCGTCCACAAGGCTGCTCCAGACAACTCTGAACAACTTTGTCCTTCAGGACCTTCCCCAACTCTTTTATGACCATCCTTCCAACTCTACCATGAGTCCTTCCCTTCAAACTCTGTCTTTATACCCCTCCTGCCAACTCTGTTGCATGGAAGACTGAGTTTCCCTGTTTGGCTTTCATTACGTATATGAAGCTTCCTGCTTCCTGTTGGGTGAAGCTCTTCCAACTCTAGTTCTTAGCACTGCCTGAAAAATGGACCAGTCTTTGTTCAAATAAGAATCATTGTTCTCACTCATTAAAGCCAGTGAGATGACTCAGTGAATATGTAAAGGTGTGTGCCAACAAGCCTGACAACTAGGAATCCATCCCTGGGAATCTCATGATGAAAGAAATAACCAATTTCTAAAAGTTGTCTCATGACCCACATAAATGTGCCCCTGCATGTCTACACACTTGTAAACACACACATTTGTAAAAATAAATACAGTCATTTGATATATCTTAGGTTGCTATTTTGTGCATGCACACATGTGTATGTCAAAATGCTCATGTGGAGGTAAGAGGAAAACTCTCCATTGTCAGTCCTCTGCTTCCACAAAGTGGATCCCAGGAATCAAACCCAGGTCATCAGGCTTGGCAGCAAGCATCGATAATCACTCCTTAAATCATCTCATTGGCCTAAAGTTATTTTCATAACTAGTCAGTGTGCAATGTCTAGACAGTCTTCTTGTCAAGATTCAGTATAACCACTGGGTAGAATTGGCTAAAGTCTTTATTGTGCTTACAGGACAACTTGGGTTTTCCCATTACTAGGTTGTGCTCTCTTTGCTTTGACCCCTACCTGTGAAACTGAGAGCTGTCCACTTAATCCTATGAACTCTGACCTCTGCTTTGGAGTCACTCTCCTGAAGAGCCACTTGCAGCCTCCATGCTTTTCCAAGCTTTACTGATGATTCCAGTCTTTTGCACCTGCAATTATTTAATAAACACACTCTACCTGAATGATAAGATGTTGACAGTGAATAAACACAGATAAGATTTTTCTCTCCAACTTGAAAGCTTCACATGCTTAAATTTGAAAACAGGTATAGGACATGCCATACATATATATTTAAGAATAAGAAAAAAGACAGGGCCAGTGATGTAGCTCAGTTGGTAGCTAGCTTGCCTGTCACATACAGGATCCAGGGTATAATTCCGAGCACTGTGTACAACAGGATAGTAGTCCATATCTGTAATCCCAGCATCTGGGATGTAGAAGCAGGAGGATAAGATATTTAAATTTATTATCATCAGCTACATAGACAGTTCAAGGCCAGCCTGTGCTATGTAAGTCCCTATCTCCAAATAAATAAAAGACCAAACATCTGGCAAAATGTCTCAGAGAGTAAAGGAACTTGTCACGAAGCCTGACCGTCTGAGTTTGATTCTCCAGGATGGTGGAGGGAGAAAGCCAACTGCTTGAAGTTGTGGTCTGACTTCCACATATGTGCTGCGGGTAACGTTTTTTACTGTCCTCCCATAGTAAAACGTCCTTACAAATTAAAAATTAAGAAAAAAGGAAGTCATGCCATTTGCAGGGAAAGTGGACCAATCTGGATGTCATCACATCAAGCAAAGTCTCCAGATCTGCATCTTTCCACTGATTCACAAACATATATTAAAAGTATGTGAGGGGAACACTGAAAGGGGGGTAGTTAGAGGAGGATGAGGGGAAGAGAGGGCAATGTCAGGTGAGACAAATATAGCATGCCTTCCACGTGTGTAGAATCTACACACATGCACACACACAAATATTAAAGCAGTCAGGACTGTTTGCTGACAGGGTCAGAGGGCCAGTTGCGGGGAGGGGAGCCTGAAGGGGATAAAGTCGAGGTGCATGTAAACAGAGTACCTGGTATATGTGTATGCAAATGCCATAGTGAATTCCATTATTTAGTACACTGAAAGGCTAAAGAGACAGGAGGGGCTGCTGGAATGACCCAGCATTTTAGAGCACTAGGTGCTCTTGTGGAATATTTGGATTTAGTTCCTAGCACCCACCTAGTGGTCCCACAATAGTCTCTGTGTCACCTCCTCAGGCACCAGGTATACACGTGGAGCAACAGATATACACGCAGACAAAAGACCCATACGCATAAAATAAATCGTAGAAGAAAACTAACATTTTAAGTGAAAGGTGGCGGGGGAGACAACTGGGGACTGGAGTTTGGATTCCTAGAAACCCACACAAATGCCAAGGGGGCATGGCAGCCTGCCTATCGCTGCAGCCTCAAATGACACAGACAAGGCAAACTCGCTGTTGAGACTGGTTGTGTCTGTGAGCCCTGGCTTTGCCTGAGAGATCCTTCCTCAGTGAATAAGGTAGGTTGATAGAGGACAGTTCCTGCCATCAGCCTCCAGCCCCTGCATGCATCTATATTCATGCAAAATCGTGCGCCACGCATGCGTAAAAATGTAAGAAGGCTAAAACCAAGAAGGAAGGGAACCATGAGGAAGAAACAGGGAGAAAAGGCAGCAAAAGAGGGCAACAAGGTGGTGAATATGAGCAAAACACTCAGACAGAAACATCAGGTAAGGCTCTTAGGTTCTATGTGAATTCTAATTTTCCAAAGCAGAGGACAAACACAGCTGCCCCCATGACTTCCTGATAGGAGTAAAGGCCACATGTCTCAGGAATTATGTTCCCTTATCCCACAGGCTAAAGCAAGTGCCAGACTAATCTCTACAAAACCTGTTTGACATCCATCCATTCCTCCATTTCCTCATTTAACAAACATCTTCCTTACCCCTGCTCTGAGCTAAACCTGCATTTGGGTGATACTGAGGACCAGATAGGCAGTTACCTCAAACGGTGCTCACAGGCAGACCCAGTCCCAACAGAACACAGCTGAATTCAGCATCTCCAGTCACCTATGTATGGCGACTAACAAAAGTACTTTTAAATCACATGTGATTTCCTATGTAGAGTCAAAATGTGCCAGCATCGGTCCCCAGCACTAGCATATTTCCACAGACATAGCACACCTCCAAAAGAGGAACATAGCATTTAGTGACAAAGGGGCCTGGGCTAAAGTCTCTGGCTTACCTTCTGAGTCTGTTCCTTTAAGAACCTCAAGTCCTACCTGGGGTTTTAGCTCATTGACACAATGCTTGTCTCTGCATACATGAGACCCTGATACCCATCTCTACCATGACAGAATCTAGGTTCCTATCTTTCCATGAAGACTACTACCTATGGCTAACAATAAGGTGTGTGTTAAATGATGTACTCTCTAGCAATGGTCCTGAACCTTCCTAATGCTATGACCTTTTAGTACAGTTCCTTATGCTGTAGTGACCCCTAACCATAAAATCACTTCCCTTTCTCCTTCAAACTAAGTTTGCTACTGTTACAAATTGTAATGTAGATATCTTATATGCAGGGTGGTCTTAGGTGATTGCTGCAAAAGGGGCATTTGACCCTCAAGGGGTCTAGACCCACATGTTGAGAAACCCTGCTCTATAGAGAATACTAAACCTGTTTGACATCCATCCATTCCTCCATTTCCTCATTTAACAAACATCTTCCTGAGGCCTGCTCTGAGCCAAACCTGCATTTGGGTGATACTGTGGACCAAGAGGTGACTCAGAGATAGACTGGGACCTCAAACGGTGCTCAGAGTCAGTCAGCTCACAGGAAGTGTTCACATCTTGCAACAAAGAGTGTGTGTAGAATATATTTAATCATTAGTCATATATATTTATGACAAAGTTTAACTAACCGTTTAGGTACAGTAAGAAAGAAAAACCTAGGCAGCTGAAGCAGGAGAACTGTGGTAAGTTGAGGTCAACGTAGACAATGTAGTGAGACTCTATCTTAAAATAAAAATAACAAAAGGGGCTTGAGGTATACAGCTCAATGCTCAAGAACATGTTTTGCTCTTGAAGACAACTGGTGTTCAGTTCCCAGCACCAATCCTGGGTGGTTCACAACTGCCTGTAACTCCAGATCCAGGGTATCTGACGCCCTCTCCCGGTCTCTGTTGGCACCTGCACACACATGCATCTTAGTCAAAGTGGGTTTCAGGCCATAGTGAGATGCTGTCTAAAAACAAAACAAAGCCCAATAGCTTAACTATTAGAAAGAGCTGGGGGCAGCAGAACTCTTACGATTTTTCTGTATTCAATTCCCAGTACTGGAAAAAAAAATAACCCCAGAATATTTGAATAGGCACGTGTGTTTAAAAAGAAAAAAGGCCTGGTCTCTCGTTTGGCCTCATAAATCATAAAATAATATATTACAGAATATATAATTAACTGCATTAATTATCTAATAATTAAAATAAAAGGCTAAATAAACAGTCATTAACAGGAATGGGTATACGGGAACCTCGGGTATGCTGTTAAAACAGGCGAAGATAAAAGCGATCCTATCTGGGGAGAAAAATGATAGTGCACCATAGGCACACAAAATTCCCTTTGTACCCCTCTAATGTCTTTAGATTCTAATAGACGGCTCACAATAGTCTCGTTCATACTCTCTGGCCTCTCCTCTCTCCTGATTCGAATGGCCAGCATCTTCATATCTCTTTGACTCTTCTCCCCGGGTAACCCACCAGCCCTCCAGTCCCCATTAGTTCCTGGCACCCAGCCCCAACACTTCCTCTTTGGTCCTAGTCCCTACCCGGGAGAGAGGAGGTGTCCTTTTACGAGTCCACCATCTCTTTCGAGCTCACCCAGATCCCAGAAAGGTGTGACAATCAGCTCTGAACCACCTAGCTCTTGCTCAAAATGCTCCAAGGCTCCTAGTTAGCCTCAGGCAACTTGGTTCTGAGCTTGGCCTTGCACACATTCAGAATTGCCGGCCCACTCACCCTAATCCTCCTTCGTGGCTCTTGGCCCCTAATCATACTGGACTGCTTTGTTACCTACTCCGCTATCACCCCGGTTCCTGCCTTTGGGCCTTTGCCTAAACTGTGCCCTTGGCCTGGACCTCCTTAAGGCTGCCCTCAACAATTCAGGTCTAACTTGTGGTTCTCCGAGGTCGCACCAGCAACCACGCCTTCTTGGCGGGTCTTCAGCTGACTGCTGTAGGGTGGGTTTCCATCCGACGCCCCACCCACCTCCTATCTCCTGAGTCTCGGGTCTCGACAACCCCCGGCCCCACCCCACCCCCGTCACACTCCATCACCCTGGAATGGGACACTCTGCGGCTAGGTCTGATTCTTTCATTAGACCGCGAGCTCAGTGTGCAAGGGTAGATATGGGGGTCTAATTCACCTTTGAGCTCCAGTGCTGGGAAGGGGAGAAACACTGCGCAGGAGAAGGGGGGGCGGTGGGCAGGGAGAGCCGAAAGGGGTGGGTGGGAATGCAGCCCCTGGTTGGGGAAGGTGCACAGAGGAGAGAGGAGAGGAAAGAGGGAAACACCCAGCTAGAAAGCCAGAAAAACAGAGAAAATGCAAGACCCGTCGCTAGCAAAAAGCAAAAAAAAAAAAAAAAAAGGTGAAGATACAGAGACAGGGAAGACAGACAGAAGGGAGAGCAGAAAAAAAGAATGATTGCCGGTGGTGGGGGTGGAGGAGAGGGAGGAGGCCGAGAGCCACGAAGGGAGGTGAGACGGAGGGAACCAAGGGGTTGAGAGCTGCAGAGACTGAGCGGGCACTAGCCGAGGAGGAGGAGGGAGGGAGGGAGCCTGCCTCCACTGCCTCCCGGCCTCTCTTTTGTCCCTTCCCTTCTCCCTGCGTCATGCTCCCCTAGCCCGGCCTCCCCTCCCGCTCCCTCCTCCGCCCCGCTCCTCCTCCCTAGGGCTGGATGGAATTTTTTCCCCTGGACCCGGGCCAGCTTCAGGGCAGGGGGGTGGGGAGGTGGGGGGGAAGCCTGGCCGGACTAGGCTGGGCGGTGGGGAGGGGCTGGGCAGGGGCCCCCCGGGGAGGGGGCCGATCCGAGGCCACGCTGCCTGAGGGGTCTAGGGCGGGGGGGGAGCCCGGGCGCGCAGTGCCGGGAGGAGGCACCGGCCTGGAGGCAGCAGGCGACCGGGGGCGGAGGATGGCGGGGCTGGCGGGAGGAAGGGTAGAGGCCGCGGGGCGGCAGAGGGAGAGGATGGAGAACCTGGGGCTGGAGGAGGACACTGGGTCCCCTCGACGCTGGAGCCGCGGAGCGGTGAGTCTGCGGAACCGGAGGGGGGATGGGACCTGGGCCGGACTCCAGGGTCCCCCCAGGGGAGGAGGCAGCCAGCCTGGAGGCCTGGATTTCTGGGTTCTGACTTGGATGGCAGAGGAGTGGTGGTGGTGGTTGTGATTGGGGGTAGGGGTGTGGGGGGGGGGATGAGCTGGTGGGAGTCCGCACTCCTCAGTCTGCGATGGAGGGGCCTGGAGGTCTGGATTCTGGGGTCCCCGGGTTACAGAAGCTGGGCGGGGGACGGGGGTAGAGAATCTCTTGAGATTCTAAAGGACGGTGTAGGAGTCCGGAGCGTAAGGGGCTGGGGACCAGATGCCAGAGACCGCCGGGAAGGTGGGAGAAGACTTGTCTGGCTTTCGAGGTGCCTCCGGCCGCCCAAGGGTTAACGTCTGGCTGGAAGGGAGGGGGAGGGGCAGAGATGGGGCTGCGGGGCTTTGCGGGGTCAAGGGTGAGCGGAGGGAGTGGGAGGGTGCCTGGAGGAGGGGGGAGGTTGTCTGGGCTGCCAGACGGGTCCGGGTCAGCGCCCGGGGCAAGGGATGTCTGGTCGTGGAGAGGCCCAGCGTCCAGGTTTCTCAGGGGACCCAGGATTCCAGGCCTCGGCCCCCCCTCCTCCCTCCAGAGTCCATCTTCCTGCCCCTTTTCCAGAATTCCACAACCCGAAACCCTGGCTGAGGTCTGCCCAGGACCCAGGAATCCGGGCCACCCAGCGGCTTCTCGCCTCTCACCCAGAGTCCACTCTCCCTCCTAGGCCATCCCCATCTCCTCCCCTCCATAACCTAAGAGTCGGGGCCTCAAAGCTTTTTTTTCTCCTTAGCTGCCAGGGCTGGGGGGAGATCGGTGTGGGGAGGGGGGCTCCTTACCCGGAACCACGAGACCTCCGCCCCTTCTTAGCCCCAGCTGGAGTTCAGCCCTCCAGGGGTTAAGGGGGCGGGGCCCGTTGGTTGCCATGGTGCCAGACTGTTTGGGTCTGCTCTCTGACCCTTGGGGGCTCCCTAGGGTCTGCAAAGAGGGGGAGGGGACCCAGGTCCTGGGAGAAAGTCCAGGGCCTGCCGGTTCCCCAAAGCAAGCCTGTGAACCCAAAGGGATATGCACCCACGCCTGGGGCAGTGACCTTGAACCAGTGCAGAACCTTCTCCGAGCCTCAGTTTACCCTCTGAGGAGAAATTTGCCGGGTGCGGGAGAGATGCTCCGGTCTGGACAATCTTTTAAGATTCTCGCTTCCCCGCTTCCCTCACCCCCCCCCCCCTCCTCAGGCCCCAGGCAGCCCCGGGGCATGCTGGGAACCCAGGCCTGGGCTCTGGGCCAGGTTGGTTGGGGGGGGGAGCCTCCTCCCTTCCCCTTCCTCCCCACCTTGGCCTGACTCTCGCCCCGCCTGAGGGTCTGGGAGGTTGGGAAGGAGGGAAAGGAGGCCTTGTGCTGGGGCCAGAGACCCGTCTCAGCCCCCACTCCACCCCGCCTCCCGCTCTGCTTCTCCGCCCCCTTCCCGCCTCTCCTCCCCCCCCCCCCCAGCAGGTCGCTACCCCGGCCCAGGGCCCCTTCTCGGCCCACCCCCACTCCACCCCCAGCTCCAGACCTGGCTCTGAGCAGCTAGGGGGAGGGAGGGAGAGAGGGAAGGAAAAAAAAGAGAGAGAGGATGGGGGAGGGGGAGGAAGGAGAGATCAGGAGACCTGGGAGAGGGAAGGAGAAAAGAGGGAGAGAGAGAGAAGGAGCTGGAAGATGAGAGGAGGGTGGAGGCTAGCCTGAATAAAAAGCGGGGAGGAAAAGAGGAGAGGGAGACAGGCATTCGGAGGAAGAGAGAAACTGAGAGACAAAGCCGGGGAGGGAGGGGGCGAAGGAAGACCGTGAAAAAGAGGGTGAATCTTGAGGGACAGATAGGGAAGACAGGCGGGCGAGGACGAAGAGAGGCGAATGTAGAGAGGGTGGGCCAGAACGGAGACGAGAGAGAGAGAGAGAGAGAGAGAGAGAGAGAGAGAGGATCCGGCATGCAGATATGGCAAGAGAGCCTAGACGGGAAAATACAAGCTGAGAAAGAAAGAGGGAGGAATGGGAAAGGGCGGAGAGAAAGAAACAAGATGGACATGGGACCTGGGAGCCCCGAGGACCAGTTCTGAGCTCAGAGACTCAGGGTGGGTGCAGATCCTAGGGCCCCTCCCACCTGCAGCCGGCTGACTTTGGACAAGTGGTTTCCTCTCTGGGGGCACAGGGGTGCAGGTAGCAGCCTCGTCCCCGAGTTGGGAGGAGTCTAGGAGACAGGGCCCTGGCTGGTGTCGTCACTCCTGGATTTTATAGCCGGCACCCTAAAGGTTGAGAGTGGGGGGAAAGGTAGAAGGGGAGGATTCTTCTGAGAGGCTCATGAGTATTCCTGATACCCAGGAGCCCTTAGCCATGCTCAGACCTGGGGTCTGAAACCTTGAGGGTTTTCAGGAGGGTGGTCAGATTACCAGGACAAATGAAGCCCCCTCCTTTCTGCACTCCAAAAGCCAGATCTCTTCCCCGACTGGGCCTCCTCTAAGGGAAATGCCTGGGGTGGGGATGAGGGGGGAGATTGACCCGTGAGTCTGTGTGAGTCTGAGGTAAGAGCTCTAGGGACTGGACCCCTGGGTCTGAGAGAGAACTGAGTCTCAGGGCTCATGGGTGTGGAGCACTGCATCTGACGGAGGAAGGGTTGGGACCTGAACCCCTGAGTCTGAGGTAGGAGGTCTGAAGCCAGTACCCCTGGGTCTGAGGAGGCCTGGGGTGTGGATTCCTGGCTTTGAAAGAGGGGGGACTGGGGCCTCGATTGTGGGAGAAGGGTTGGGACTGAATTCCTGGGTTCCTTGGGGAGGAGGGGGCCGGGGGCCCGGACTCCTGGGTCCTGGCACCCACCCGTAGAACCGACCTTGCGGGGCCTTCGCCGCACACAAGCTCGTGTCTGTGGGTCCGTGTCGGGGGCTCACCGTCGCGGCTGGGACCTCCCCGGCCCTCCCCACCCTCCCTACTTCTGGTCCCCCATCATTCCATCTGTCAATCTGCGCACCTGCCGCGCCCCCCGGGCTGAGGTAGGAGGTTGTATAGTTGAGGAAGACACCCGAGGAGATCACTATACGGCCTCCTAGCTTTCCCCAGGCTGCGCCCTGCACGGGAAGGGGCCAGCGGGGACTTCAGGTCCACACCACTGCCCCAGAGTTTCTGGGAGGAGCTGGGGTGCCTTCTCTGTGCACACCCTGTGCCCTAGCCATTTTCTTTGCAGTCTGTCTGCCATCAGATTCCCTTGTTTTCTGTCTGTCTCTTACCCCACACTGTCTTTGGGGTTCTCCACACTTCCATTTCTCTAGAGCTGTGAGTCTATCTCTGTGACATTGCGGGTCTCTGGGCCTCTGGATATCCAGGTTTCTCTGTCTTCTTTCCCTGGTTTCTGTCTTCTGGAGCTCAATGTATCTTTCTCATTTCCCTGCTCCCAACTCTGGGGGAAAGGGCTTTTCTGGTCCACCATAGCTACATTGCCGGCCTCTGGGTCCCTGAGACCCTTTAACCTGTGAGGACGTCCAGGGTCACAGGTGAGGTTCTTGGGAGCCTGGCGCCTGGCTCAGCCACAAATTTAGGGATTGCAGGTGACCCCTGACAACCTTCCTCTAGATGGAGCCTGATACTTGACAACCAGCTGAAAGACAATCTCTGATCTTAGGCCACAGCTCCCCCTCCCCCACAGTGACCTCACAAAGGTTGCTAGCTTCTCCTCAGACCCAGAGACCCTCTGCGATGGCCCTTGTTGCCCTAGTGGGTAGCACCATCCTGTTGTTTCTGCTGATCTTCAGGGCACCCACATGGGCATGTCTCTTCTGCTTCACCACCTATGAGGAACGCCTCCGTGTCTGCCAGATGTTTGCGGACACCGATGGCCCCAATCTGGGCCATTGTAAAGATGCATTCAAGGCTGCCTTTGAGGGTCTCTCAGATGTGGAAATCAGTGAGGAGACCCTCGTCCCCGAACCAGGGCCCTGGGGAGCGGCAGGGGAGACCTCGAGTGACTCCACCAAGAAAAGCTTGAGTACAGGATTGTGGCAGAGACACAGGGTAGAGAGACGGGTGGAAACAATGGAAGGGAATACATTCAGAAAGGGGTGGAGGCAGAGACTAGAGACAGTGCCTCAGAGAGAGGCTAAGGATGCTGAAGGCCTTGACAGAATTGCAAGAAAGAGATGAAAAGTAGAATGAGAAGGATCATTGCTTGGAGAGAGGAGGGTATGGACTGGAAACACAGATGAATGGGGCGATCGGAGACCTAGAGATCCAGGGAGAGACAGGTACCCAGAGACAGAAAGGCACAGAAACCTGAAGATAGAAAGACAGAGACCCAGAGTGAGGGAGAAAGGGACTGGTGTTGGGGGGGTGGCAGGGACCTAGACAGACAGTGATCCAGAGACATACGACAGAGACCGATGAGGTTGGAAGAGGATGAGAGAGGGTAACAGGTCCAGGGTGTTGTGACAGAGACAGAGGCCGAGAGGGGGTGGGGAGGGGGGGAGTTAGGGTTGGAGACTGAACAGAAAGAAAGAATTACCTCTCCAGAGAGGGCACAGAGACCCCGGGGTGGGGCTGGGGGATGGACTCTTTCAGCCATGAGTCAGACACAGCGAGTACACTGCTACAGGTATGTATCTTAGTTGCTTCCTCAGCCTGCTTCTCGTCCACCCTCAGACTATGATGAGAGGAGTCACCTGCATGACGCCTTTACACAGATGACCTTCTCCCTCCAGGAGGTGGCTGCAGCTCAGGGTGAGTGTTTTACAGAATTTGACTTCCACTCCCCTCCCACCCCTCTCCCCACTCCCCACTTCCTAGCCCTGGACTATGTGAAGGCCTAAAGAGATCCTCTGGTTGGAGGGAGGGATAATGGAAGCCTGTGTGAATTTGATGGGAAAGGTGCAGAAGCCAGCTGAGTCAAAGATGGTAAGAAACTGAGGGAGGTATAGGAGCCACAGAGTCTGAATTTCTGTGGGGTCAAGTCCATGGGACCTATCTGTGGTTCTCCCTGTTTGGTCTCTGAAGTCTGGGTGTGTCCCTGCCTCTCGCCTGGTCTCCACATACTCACCTAATAAAGTACAACGTTCTCGTCTCCTAGGGTGAGATGTTTCTTCTCCCAGTCAGAGCTCACTGGGAGGGAATGTTTCTTTTTGAGACAGGTATTAGGGAGGACATATTCCCTTAGCACAAGGCACACGTATATTTCTCATGGCTAACACAGATAGGTAGGAGCGGTGAAGGTAGCCATTCAGGGGACAGACATGGAGAGTCTCCTTGAGCCATTCGGGAAGAGCATGTCCTTGTAGCTGTGTGGAATGGACTTGAAGGCTCTGGGGACATGTAAGCACATGATTAACAGTATTCATACCAGGTCACGCCAACCACAGAGCACACAGGCTCCCACGCAGTAGTATGGATGGCAGCATGAGAACTCATTTTTGAGTAGGATAAATTGAGCACTCCCAGGATCTGGGACTCCAAGTCCAACCCCCCCCCCACACACACACACTCTTTTTTTTTTCATCTTCCGTGGTTCACTAAGTTTGATAGCAGAACCCCTCCAAACAAAGAAAGGGTCCATTCATCCAGGGGCTGTCCAGGACCATCATGGAAGAGGATTTTCTGTGTGTCCACAGTCCCAAAGAAAAGGTTGAGGAAGCTGAGAGATGGAAGGAATGCAAGATTCTGCTCTTCTCTGGGCTTGTCTCCGTTTTGGAAACTTGGAAAAAGCTACCAAGTGCAAGCCTGGGAGTAGAAGATGTGTCTAGTGTTCAGCAGACATGGGGGAGGGTGCAGGCTGGGTTAAAGAGGAGGTAGCCTGTGACATGGATCAGAGACCAGAGTGAAGAGGAGGGACTAGGAAGTAGAAAAGCGGGCCTGGGTCTGGTTTTTGGTGCCAGAGAAAGGAAAGAGGTGGGGTTATAGGAGTGTCTTCACCTGGGGTCTGGCTTCTTAGGAGTGACATCTGGGAAGATGGGGAGCACGGAGACTAGAACTGGACTGGGAACACAGATGGCTAGGGTAATTACACAATAACCACGAAGGGATACTGATGACATGCACAAGGCATCTACACAGCTGGACGTTGGAATCAGTCAGGGAGACTTACGACGATGTCCTGAGGAACCTGCAGAACCACAGAGTGATATAGGCAGGTTGGAGGAGCTTCTGCTCTGGGTGTATGTAGACAGACTTTCTGGGACCCCACAGAGGGAGAAAATGGAGACTGGGATAAACTGGACCAGTAAATTCCTCAGACGGAGGCTTATGGAATAGTCCAGAACCACCTGTGCGGTCAGAGCTGGGACCACAACTGCAAATGTCCCACCCTAGAGATGCTTGTACTAAAGGGCAGAGCACAGAGTAAACAGCCAATACAGTGTGAGGTTGATCAGAGTGTGGAGAGTCTGTGTAGAATGCACCAGTGAGGTTCTAGGGTTATAACTTGGTAATAGGGCTCTCACTTAGAAGCCAGCAGTGCAGGGCTGGTCCTGTGTCTGAGCTGTAGAGTATTTGCCTAGAGGTGCTATGTCTCCTGCACCGTCATTTATGCTAATTATTATCCTAAGGAAATTTCAGTTAACAGCCATGTGAGGTGGGGTTTCACAGCCCTACCTTCCGGGGAAAGTTAGCTCGGAGCTTGGCTTGAAAACATGTAGTCAGAATTTAGGACGATTGTGCATTGGGCGAGCCAGACTAGTGCTGTTTATTGGGGATCACACAGGTGATAATGTCTCTGTATACACAGCATAAGTTTAAAATGTGAGCATAGATTGCATATCCTCAGTTCAGTAATCTGAAATCTGAACTGTTTCTAAGCTGAATGTGGCTTGTTACTGTAACATCAGGGCGGGGCATGAAGCCTAGGGGTCAAGAGTGGAGAGCACCTTGGGCTACAGAGTGAAAAAAGTTGTAAAGGTTAGGGATGTAGCTCAGTTGGTAGAATGCTTGCCCGTTAAGCATGAAGTCATGGGTTTTATCCTCAGCCCCTAGTATGCTTCTTGGTTGCACACGTCTGTGAATCTCAGTGGAGGCAGGATGATCATCCTTGATTACATTGTGAGACCCTGACTAAAGGAAAATAAAGGCTCACACAATGGCAGTATTTGGGAGGCTAAGGCAGTGGAATGGAAGGAGCCTAGGTTACCCAGACTATTTCAAAACAGACAAAATAAAACTGATGAGTGAAGCCTTTTTCTTGTCAGCCGCTTTGGTTTTTCCCCACTAGTCGCCTGGGCTCTGCCATGTTGTAGTCCCAAAATAACACACAAGACGCTGTATTAATTATGAAGCTGTTGGCCTTGCTTGTTTCTTACTGGCTAGCTCTGACTTAAGTATTTACTCCATAATTGTTAATCTAAGTATTTCTCTTACCGGAGAAAAGGGTCTGGACTTCTTACCCCTATGGCAGCTACATGATGACTCCCTGTGTTTCTCCTACCCAGAGTCCTCCTGGACTCCTAGTCCCACCTATCTTGCTTCCTTATTGGCCAACAGTGCTTTATTGACATATACACAGGACTTCCCCATCATTTCCTCTTTTCTGTCTAACTAAAAAGCAAGGTTTTAACTTTAACATAGTCAAATTATATATAACAGAACAGCTATCAAGCACGAACACAGTTACACTATTTTGTCCATCAACATTTAGTGACATATGTGTTCTTTACCTGTGTGGATGTGTATATATGAAATGTTCCAAAATCCAAAGCCTTTTTGAGTGTCAACTTAGCTCCACATAATATCACATGACAGGTCACAGGTAAAACTCAGGCCCTATGAAATATGTGAACTCATCCTTCAGACTGTGTATAAAACATTACGAAACAAGTAAATTTCCAATTTTACTCCTTTATGTGTATGAGTGTTTGCATGTCTGTGCATCACGTTCATGCTTGGTTCACGAAGAGGCCAGAAAAGGATGTCAGATCCCTTGGAGTTGTAGTTACAGGTGGTTTTGAGTCACCATGTGGATATTGGCTGAGAACTGAACCCAGATCCTCTGCTAAAGAAGCAAGTACCCTTAACTGCTTAGCCGTATCTCCAGCCCCCGTTTTTTTGTCATGTGTATATGCCTATGAGTGTACTGGAGACTACTCTGGGCTATGTGATACCCTGTTTCAACAAACAAAAAGGGGGACAGAGCTAGAGAGAGATAGTTCAGTGGTTAAGAGTGTTTGCTGTGCAATCATGAGAACTACTGTTTGAGTCCCAGCACCAATGAAACAAGTGCTTATAACCCCAGGCCCAAATTAAATGAAGATGGGGTTTGATGGGGCTTGCTGGCTTCCAGCCTACCTGAGAACACATTAATTGGAACATCAGAGAGATTTGCCTCAGAGGAATAAATAGACAGGGTGACATATGAGGACACCTGATGTTGCATTGTGACTTCCGTAGGTATGAACAGACACACAGGTAAATATATCCTTTTTTTAAATGATGCATGAATGGTTAGATATGGAGGCCCAAGTTTACAAGTGACTGTGACCTTGACTTTTACTTTATCCTTTTTGTTTGCTTTGAGGGAAAGTCTCACTACATAGCTCAGGCTGGCCTTGATCTTATGATCTTCCTAGCTTGCCCAGAAGCCTGTGCCATCACATCCAGCTTCTCTATCGTCTTCATACCTCAGTTTCCCCATGTCAGATTAGCAAGGGGTGGTAGAAGATGACACTGTCGGCAGAAGGCCTCAGACTCAAGGTTCATGGACACTCCAGAGCAGGCCACAGAACAGCTGAGAATGGAAAGGTTTCCATCTCCCATAGCAATGAACTTTGTGGTAGACACTGCCACCGTTGCTGTTTTATGCATGGGGAAACTGAGGACAAGAGAACTGTCATCTGACCAAGCTTGCATATGGAGGCAGGCCTGTGATCTGTGGATAGATACACCTCAGGGTGAAACAGATGTCCTCATATCTGTACATGCCAGGACTCAATCCCACTGCCAGAGCTTCTAACACATGACCCTCACCAACTGCAGCACCCTTTATACCGTTATGGTTCAGTTGGCATAATCCATGTTCCATTTACCCTGTTTAAGATATTTCCCTTTACCCCGACCCCATGTGTACTTGATTAAACCTATCCCACCCCTGCCCACCTCACAAGTCTCTGTGGTGACTTGATGTGTCCCAGCCTCCTGAGTGTCATTGCTTCAGCTCCTAAATGTATCTTGGATGAGGCCACCAGACTCCATGCCTCTCAGTGAGGGCTCCACTCTGACCATGTCCTCCTTACAGGAGTACCATCTCTAGATCTCACACTCATGCTCTCATGGTTAAGAGAATGACCTCAGATTCTTCATTTTGAGGTAGCTTCTTGGCTGTGGTGCTTCTCTCTGTGTAGACAACAATGCACCATTCTTATTTAGCTAATACTTTTGATTCTTTGACAGTTTCATACACACATATATTCTGGTCATCACTCATTGCTGTGACAGAATACATGACAGTCACCTTGATGGGGAAAAGGTTTATTCTGGCTCACTGAGAGTCCAGTGGTTCTCAACCTGTGGGTCTTGACCTCTGTGGGACCCTTTCATGAGGGGTTGTCTAAGACCATTGGAAAACACAGAAGTTTACATTCCAATTCATAGCAGTAGCAAAACTACAATTATGAGATAGCAACAAAAATTATTTTATGGGTGGGGTCACCACAGCATGAGCAGCTCTATTAAAGGGTCCTTGCATTAGGAAGGTTGAGAACCACTGGTATATTGTGACAGGAAGTCACAGCAGGAACAAAAGGTGGTATACACAGTCGGGAAGCCAGAGAGATGAATGCTGGTCATTATCTTGTCCCTTTTTATCCACTCTGCTACCCCAGCCAGTGACAGAGGACCAGCTACACACAGGATGGGTCTTCCCACCCCACACCCCTCCACAGACCCAGAGGTTTGTTTCCATGTTGATTCTAAATCTAAGGAGCTCCCAAATGACATCATTTTAACATCTCTACAAATTGTCTCCAAATACTGTGGTGTTCTTCCATACTGCATTGGGGATTAGGATTTCACACATGAATGGAGTGGAGGTGGGCACTGTCACAGCCATTTCCTCCAGAAGTCCTGCCTACCTTGTTGCTGGTCTCTGGAGCGTTCCACTTCATGATCTGGAGGGTTCTATGGTGGTAAGAATGAAGGACTCAGAACTAAAAGAGAGGAGGGAAAAATGAATGGTGGTTGGGTCTGGGGAGGAGGGCTGGGAAGTTCTCTATTTAAAGGGAGTGGGACAGGAGTCATTGAACCCATGCTAATGACTGCCTATGGTACTGTGGCCTATGTTTTATAGCTTTGGACGTGTTTTTTTTTTTTAAATGCTAAGCTCTGGGCAGTGGTGAACCACACCTTTAATGCCAGCACTGAAGGGGCAGAGGCAGGCGGACCTCTTGAGTGTGGGGCCAGCCTGGTCTACAAAGTGAGCTAAAGAATAGCCAGGACTACACAGTGAAAATCCTGTCTTAAAAAAAAAAAAAGATGCTAAGCATTTTTGTGACCTCAGGTTTGTGTGTTGGCAATCAATTCATTTAGTTATTTATTTTTTCTTTTGGTTTCCCAGACAGGGTTTCTCTGTGTAACAGCCCTGGGTGTCCTGGAACTTGTTCTGTAGACCAGGCTGGCCTTGAACTGCAGAGATCTGCCTGCCTCTGCTTCCTGAGTGCTGGGATCAAAGGCATGCTCCACCATCGCCCGGCTTCATTTGGTTATTCTTTAAGATTTATTTTGTTTTTAATTATATGGGGGGCAGTGTTGGTACATGTGAGTGCAGGAGCCTTTGAAGGCCCAAAGCATCAGATACCAGATGCAGATGCCCTGAAGTTGGGGATACAGATGATCGGGAAACCCTTGACATGCATGCTGGGTCTTCTGTAAGACATTGGCTTAATTGCAGAGCCATCTCTTCAGCCTCCTCCCCATTTTTTTTTAAGAGATATCAAGACTTTTGTTTTTGAGACAGGGATTCTCTGTGTAGTCTCGGCTGCCCTGGAACTCACTTTGTAGACCAGGCTGGCTTTGATTGAACTCTTAGAGATCATCCTGCCTCTACCTCCCAATTTCAGGAATTAAAGGCATGCAAAACCATCTCCCAACCGAGATATCAAACTTTTGTATAACTGCCCCAGGGTTATATATTGTCAGCCTGTTGTCATATAGAAAATGTAACAAGCCAGCAGTGGTGGTGCACACCTTATTCCCAACACTTGGAAGACAGAGGCCGATGGATCTTCAAGTTCAAGGCCTACCTGGTTTCTAAAGTGAGTTCTAGGATAGCCAGGGCTACAGAGAAACCCTGTCTCCAAAACAGAACAAAACAAAAACAAAGAAAAAAATAGGAAAGAAGAGAAAAAAGAAACACTTTTCCTGTCTGGTTTTTATCACATCCCGGTGATGCATTTGGACCTCAGGCCACTCACTGCTGGTGACCTACAGTTCCTGCTGGACTCTAAAATTCATGGGCATATACTTACTGGGTGGTTTTGTAGGACTCAGGGCCCTTTTGTGGGTTCTGAGGGTGCTGTATTCAAGAGGGGGAAGCTTGGGGAACATTGAGAAGAGAGGGTGGAAAGATTGTCAAGAATCAGAGGTTTGCAGGAGACTCGATAAAGGGGAGTGTTCTGGACATGATAGAACCAGCATACTCCTGAGTTCACAGCAGCGGTCGTTTACCTGCACAAGATCTAGTTGGTCTACATTCCAGTGCTGCAGGAGAGGGGCTCACAAGCCTCCACCCCAAAAGGAGGTGCTACTGATAGGAGGAGGGGAGAACCCTGATGGGATGGTAGGTTCACTGTGCTTCAGTGGCTAGTCAGCACGATTGGACTGAGGGAGTTATTATACTTGCAAAAAACAGAAGACGTGAAGAGGCTTAGGAGGAGTAGGAAATGTATGGATCTGGAAAAGGGGAGGGGAGAAATATAATCAAAATACATTGCATGCGTGCACAGATGAAATCCTCAACAAAAAAGAAACATTAATTAAAAGCATACGAAAAAGGAGTTGGGTGTGGTGTGTGCCTTTAATCCCACCACTGGAGAGGCAGAAGCAGGCAGATCTCTTGAGTTCAAGCTGTATATGGGCTACATAGAGAAGTCCCAGCCAGCCTGGAACATAGTGAGTGAGCCACTGTCTTAAAACAAAACAAAATGACAAAAAGATGGACTTAAGCTGTTATCATGTGCAGTTTACATGCTCAGCTTCTAATTTGCATATGTGTAATTGCAAACCAGTGAAGCCTAGGTACACTGAGGAAGATAAAAGTGGGGAACTGCCAGGCGTTGGTGGCACATGCCTTTAATCCCAGCACTTGGGAGGCAGAGGCAGGCAGATCTCTGTGAGTTCGAGGCCAGCCTGGTCTACAAGAGCTAGTTCCAGGACAGCCTCCAAAGCCACAGAGAAACCCTGTCTCCAAAAACCCAAAAAAAAAAAAAAGTGGGGAACTTTAGTATAGATTTGGGGTAATCGGACCCCTTGCAATGACGCATGAGGTGGTGAGAGACGTAGGGCAAAAGCTGTCTATAGGCTAATGAAGGGTGAAAGTGGACAAGAGGGCTGCAACAGAAAACAAACAGCCTAGTAAGCCCTGCAGAAGGCTTGATCATTGTCCGCCCCTTTCCACTGAGATGTAAGTGTATAGTGCTCTCAGGAGGCAGAAGGAGCACCTTGAAGAAGTCTGCCAGGGGCTGGAGAGATGGCTCAGAGGTTAAGAGCACTGCCTGCTCTTCTGGAGGACCTGAGTTCCCAGCAACCACATGGTGGCTCACAACCATCTATAATGAGATCTGGTGCCTTCTGATATGCAGGCAGATCATTGTATACATAATAAGTAAATCTCTTTTAAAAAAAAGTCTGCCAGCCCTCGCTTTGGACCTGTGGGAGGCAGGAATGTAGCTTATTGGACAGACAGCAGGTCCTGACTATTCAGCCATAGGGTAAGGGCGCTTTGTAGTGCAACTTCCCTACCTCCATCTTCCAGGGTCCTTTAAGGCCGCCTTCCCCAGTGCAGCAGCAAAAATGAAGAGTTTCATAAAACAGCTTAAAAAAGGTAAACCGGCCTCCAGCTCCACCCCCTGCAGACACACAGATATTTACACCCTGAATCCAACCTAAACCTCGGGGCCAGTAGATTTCCTAGCCCAGGACAGATCATGTGACAGTCTGTCTGCTTCTGGCCCTGCGATCAAAGGCATCCTCTGAAATCCCGTGCTTCTTTAACTGGGCCTACTAGTGAGGTGCTGACTCCTTGAAGGACTGCCTGAGATCTACTCCCATCCACCCCGCCCCCCCCATTTAGCTTTTCATAATTAGCTAGCTACAGGCCTTAAACCTGACACACTTGGCCTTGCTGCACCCCCTGGATGAAGCGCTGTGAACCCAGCCCTGTCCCTTAGAGACAATGTGCTCTGTTCTCCAAAGGAGAGGGGCTTTAGGTAGGTCTCTGTCAACTTCCTGGGTCCTAATGCCTCCTTTCTCTCCACAGCCCAGGCCTGCGTCCCTCCTTGTGGTAAGGACTTAGTCCCAAACTTGAGGCAGTGGAAGCTGGGGTTGAAACATGGAACTTGGGATGGAAAAGATGAGTGGGCCTTAGATCCAATAGAAGCCAACTGGAAAGTGCATAAATTAGATAGTGGGTAACTTGATGGAAGCAGGCAGGCCCTGCAGGTGAAGGCCTGTCACCCTAGCTACTCCAGAAGCCTGGGCAGGAAGATCACACATCCTTGGCCCCATAGAGTTCTAGGCCATGCCGGGCAATTTAGGGGGAACCCTGTTTCAAAACAAAATCTAAAAAGAATTCTGAAGTTACAACTCAGCAATGGAGCACTTGTCTAGAATCTCCGGGTCAGGGACTGGGGAGTGGCTCAATGGTAGATGCCCGGCCTAGACTCTTCCAAAGGGACTGGGGGCGTGCCTCTGGTAAGGAGCTTGGCTAGCATGCATAAACTCGTAGGTTCCATTTCCAGTGGCTATCACTTGCGCGCGCGGAGTATACGTTGTAGAAAACTGGCTTTACAAGCCAGGAGGTGATCCAGCCGCCGACTGGACAGGGTTATCTAAACAGTGTAGAAAAGACAGAATCCTTGGAGCCCCCATAGATTCAACAGTGTCCGGAGAATTGGTCTGGAGACGCTCCTGGTCTCGGCTCACAGGCGTCCAGGAGGTCACTAGGCGTTTCTACTGCTGGGGTTGCTTTTCCGCCATCTGCGACCTCCCTCTAGACTGTCCAGGTGAGGGGGCGGCGCTGGGGGAGGGGCGGGGCCTGTGCAGGCCTACCAGAAGAATCACCTTGCCTCTCTCCAGTCCAGGATGTGACGGTGAAGCGAGGGGATCAGGCTTTGTTTTCTTGTATCGTGGGCTTCCAGTTGCCAGAATCGGAGATCACTTATTCCTGGAAATACGCGGGAGGAGGTGTGAGTCGGGACAGGGCCAGCTGGAGGGCTTTCAGGAGCCGGTTCTGCTCCCGGGAAGGGTTAGGCTAAGTTCAGGCTAGGAGGGGTTGGGTTTAGTGCCAGAGGAGGGTCGGGAACCTAGGGAAAGATTGAAGTTAAATGTGTGGAAGACAGTGCTTGAATGTGCATTGTGACTCAGGCGCAAAGGGATGTCGGAAAGGGTTGCTTAGGGCTGCTCAAAAGAGTCAGAGGCTTGCAGCCGAGTCAGGGCTTGGGGAAGGGGCGTGCACTGGGCGGGGTTTGCTGCTCTGGCTGAGTCCCTGTGTATTTTGAGCTCCTCAGCCTCACCCCAGCCATCTCGTAGATCCGTACTCAGGACGTGTCCTACTTCCGTAATGTGCCAGGAGCCCACGGGTACCTGGCGCGGATCCGGCCAGTGCAACCCACGCATCGCGGGACGTTCTCCTGCGTGATTCTGCACGACCAGCGCCCCCTGGCTCGGCTCTACTTCTATCTGAACGGTGCGGGAGGGGCGAGGCTGTGAGGCGGGGCCGAGGGCGGGGCTCCGCCCTCTGACGTGCGCGCGCCCCGACAGTGACGGGTCCTCCTCCGCCTGGGGAGACTGAGCTCCAGGTCACGTTCCGGGAAGTGATGCGTTGGACGCCGTGGGAGGCGGAAGTGATCGAGCCCTGGAGGCCCAGCCTAAGCGAGCTGCTTGCCAGGCCCCGGGCTCTGACGCTTGGCAACCTGTTCCTGCTCGCCGCAGCCGCTGCACTCTTGTCTGCTAGTGCCACTGTGCTAGTGTGGTGAGTGCCAGCTTCCAGCCTCCCCTCCCCCAGCTCCTTTTGTCCACGCCGCAGGTCCCCCGGACCCGACCCCGGCAGTCCAGACAGCCTCCTCCCTCTCTCCTACCCAGGTCTTCTCTCAGACCTAGGGGTCCAGGCCCTAGATTGCCTTCCTCAGACTCCAATCCTCCTTCAGACCTAGCATAGCCCCCACCCTCTAAGACCTAGGAGGCCTAACCGTTTTATTTTTTTGTCAGATCCAAGAGTGGAAGTCCTAGCTCTCCTTGCTCGAGCTGAGAAATCCAGGCCTCTGTCCTTATGTCTCATAACCTAATATTGGTCCCGACACCAGGCCTCCGTGCAGACTCAGGTCTAGGTTCTCCTTGCACTTTGAAACCCAAATGTGTTTCTGTCCCTGGGCCCTCCTACAGCACACACTCCCTTTTTTTTTCCCCAGGGTGTTTTTTCGATGGTATGTAAGTGGCAACTAACAAGAGTGTCTGCCCTGATTTCACATGCGATCTTGAAATAAAGAATATATTTCGGTTAGTTCTGGATTCTCTGTCTTTCTCTCTCTCTCTCTCTTGGACGAGGTCACTGCTCACTTAGGGAGGAGGACCCATAGACTACCCCGCAAATGTTTAGTAAGTGTATGGACCCATGGTGACAGGACACAAGCTATCAGGTTAGGGGCTCTTTGTTGAAGCCGTAGAGCACCAACTCAGACCCTTCTCTGTTCTCTATCAGATTCCTTGACATTTCCATCTGTAGAAAATACCCTTAGAGTACTATATGGTACTCCTCCCCCCCCCACCAAAAAAAAACCCACGTTCTTCCCCAAGGCTTTCTCCCTTTCAGAAATAGCACCTAATAGCCTTCAGGCAGTTCAGTGCAGAAACCATTGGGCCTACACCCTTAGCCCCTCACTAGAGCGTTCTAGGCTCTACCCCAGCCACTCACTAGAATATTTTAGATAGGACTCTACCACTAAGTTACACCCCATCCCCTGCCATTAGGCAGTAGCTCTACCAGTGGTCCACACCTCCAGCCCCTTATGGTGAATTCTAGACAGGCATTGTACATGTGAGCTACTTGCCTTGCTATGTATGGGTGGGGTAGGGTACATTTGTATGCATGCATGTGTGTGTAGAGGCCAGAGGTCAGCCTCAAGTGACATTCCTCAGACACCTTCTGAGGAGTGTTTTGGTGACAGGGTTTCTCAATGGCTAGGACTTCCCTGATTAGGCTAGCTGGCCAGCAAGCCCCAAAGGATCAACAAGTCACCGGTGGGTCCTAAAGTTACAACAGAATGCTTTTTTATACCCGGGTTCTGGGAATGGACTCAGACCCCTACTAGTTTCCAATCTAGTATTTTTAAGTGTGTCACAGTGGGTTACTTCTCTGCCCTAAACCCATCAATGGTTTCTCTTCTCACTGGAATCAAATCTAATTCCTTGTTAAAACTTCCAAAACTACACATATTCTGGCCCTTATTGGTTGCTATGGTAAAGCGTGATGGGGGGCTTGGGTGGGGGACCTTGGCACATTCCATAGCAAGTGAAGATGACGGGGGTGGGGGGCACGACAAACATGCCGGGCAGACAGAGCTTAGTGAGAAGTTTTATTAGGAAGGGGATGTCCCTCGCTACCGTCTCGCCAGCAAGAACGACGCAGAACACTCGGATCCTTCTGCAGTAAAGCTTTAATGCATCTTGAGAGATAGATGATCAGCTTCTTAGAGGGAGACCCCAAGCTAAGAAACCCAGCCCCTTATATAAGCCTAGGAGCTCCGAGTGAGATGTGTAGAGCCGGGATTGGTGGTTTGCACATCACCCCAGATGACGTCACGGGAGAGGCACAGTTTAAACGGTTAACTCCAACTGACAGCGACAGTTAACTCCAACTGACAGCGACAGTTAACTCCAACTGACAGCGACAGTTAACTCCAACTGACAGCGACAGTTAACTCCAACTGACAGCGACAGTTAACTCCAACTGACAGCAGATGTCAGCGCCATCTTCTAACGGCAATAGCGATAGCGAGGGCGGCTCCTCACATCTCCCCCTATTCATTTATTTTTGAAGCAATAGGACACCCACAACTTTGGAGTGGAGATAGAGGTCAAATCCCCATGTGCAAATTCGGAACATGTACAAAGCTCCTCTCCAGGGTCTTATCCCCAGAGGAAGTCCTGACCAGTCCGATGTCTTTTTTCTGGGGGAAGGAGATCATGACATAGAACCTTCATGCAAGATGACTTATCTCCCAGGAGAAAGTCGTTATACCGCAGACCTCTCCTGTGCAGTGCTTAGCCTTGCAACTCCTTGGGCTGCTGAAGCCTACCCACTCTATCCCGTGCAATGAGACTAGCCTCGTGGGGTGCAAGAGCTGGGAGGCCAGCGACCTATTGCTTTAACATGGTTAACCAAATGTCAGGGGATGCTCCGTGTTCTAAGGCAGCAAGTGCTTGTGCCACCACCACTTTCTCCTTTTGTTTGGGCTCTGAGCGTACACACCATCCAAAGCATCAACACTATTCCACAGCAGAGAACTAGGCTAAATGATCCTACCCCCACCCATTCCTTAAAATAAGAAAATGCAGATGAAATCCAGGGGGAGAGGTCTTCCATCAGAGAAAGATCCAGATGCGTCGAATTCACTTGCAGGATCGCCATTCTCAACTCACGGAGTGTCTGCTCAAACTCAAAAGTCCAATTCTGTAATAAATGTTGAGACAGAGCTTTTGACAGGTTAGCTGCTCTTGTAAAATTCTCATATTGTACTAAGTGACACAAAGGCCAGGCAACTTTGTTCACATCCCAATTTGGCCATCTGCCACAATATATCCAATTGTTCCTGAACCAAATTAATCTGTTGGTTTACCAACATCAGGCCTCCTTGTATCTGAGAATTGGCAGTGGCCTGTTTATCTAGGACCATGGTCACAGTGGCCTATAGTTCATTAATGGTTTGAGTTGTCTGCACAGTGGCAGAAAGTGCAAGGGCCGAGGCGGTAACCGAAGCAGTAACCGCGGCGGTGGCTATCAGGCCCACAATAATAGCAGAGATCCCAAAAATCTCGCTTTTCCCTAAACAAACTCAAATTACTTGGCGCCTCAACAGGAGCTGGAATAAATCGAGGCATGCGCATTACCAAAGCAAAAGGGTGCTTAATAGCATCCCAGCATAATGCATAAAAACAATTCTAAGCAGAGCAATTTATTTCTTTCTGATTCTTACCTAAGGTATCATTACTCACAACCCAAATAAAGGGCAGCTGAATAATTAGTTCTCTTAAAAGGGGTATACTTAACATTGGAGGAGGACCAATCAGATGATCCAGAGCTCTGTCCCTCACTCAGACTGTTGCCTAATGCCCCTTTCCAATCAAAAGTAATCTGTCCCTTCTCACTATCATAGGAGAAAGATCAGTACAGCTTCCATTAATTCAAAAGGATTAGCATTAGATCTTTCTGGATCCATATGAATAAAATTATCCTTTAATGAAGAAATCACAGTAAAGCACAAGCTTCCTACTAATGACAAGGTTCTCTCATCCTGAAAACTCTGTATCTGAGGATCTAAAGGCAAAAAGGCAAGCCCCAACTCTCTATTATTTGTGAAAAATCTAGGGAACACCTGGGCATTCTGCATCACTGGCATCGGTAGGGGAAGGTAGACATGATGGCCCACCGTAACTCTCCCATCATACTAGGAACCATCATCCCGAGTAGGAGAGTCTTCATCACCCACTTGGCCTCCATCCTTCTTATTCTGGAGTTGTGAAGGAGCTCTTCGAGTGAGTCTTTCAGGGATCCACAGGGGGTTTTCTTCCTCCTGTGGAAAAACACACACAGCTCCCCTGGATCTTATAAGAATAGGATCCGGGCCTTTCCAGAGATCAGTCAAGACATCTTTCCATTTTACCATTTCTTTTGGCCTATCAGGCTCTAAACTGTGGCGATCAGCCGCAGTGTGGCCTTGGGCATCACAGTTCAAGAAATTAAGGGTAAAAAGTGCCATGGATACAGCAACTCTTGGTACCGAGGGTAGAACATCCTCAATACTCCCCTTTTGTTTAATCAGATATGATTTGAGTGTACGATGGGCACGTTCCACAATGCCCTGTCCTTGAGGGTTATAAGGTAGGCCAGTTAGATGGGTAACATCCATTTGCCGACAAAACTGTCGGAATTTTTGAGAGGTATATGCTGGTCCATTGTCTGTTTTTAAAATTCTGGGTTTTCCCCAAGCACTCCAGGCCTCAAGGCAATGTTGAATCACATATGAGGCCTTTTCCCCTGTTAGGGGTGTGGCAAACATTACGCCAGAACAGGTGTCAACAGAAACATGAACATATTGAAGCCTTCCAAAAGAGGGAATATGAGTAACATCCATCTGCCACATCTGCAATGGTCTAATGCCACGTGGGTTTATTCCCATGTGGGGAGTAGGTAAGAATTCGCAGCAATTCTGGCATTGAGTAACAATTTCCCTAGCCTCTTTCCTGGATAGAGCAAAACGACGGCGCAAGGTCTCAGCCGTCACATGAAAGCGCTTATGGAATTCTTTTGCTGCTTGTGCATGGGTAGACAAGGCAGCGGCCACCAGCTTTGTAGCCTTGTCCGCTAAGTCATTCCCTAAGGACATGGGACCTGGGAGTCCAGAATGTGCTCGGACATGGGTAATGAAAACAGGAAATCTCCTATTTAACAAGGCAGCTTGTATCTTTTGAAAGATGTTAGCAACTCTGCTGGAGGATCTTATTATTCCAGCTATCTCAAGGAGATTAACTGCATTAACCACATAAGAGGAATCTGATACAATATTGAGGGGTCCTGGAAAAGCCTCAAGAACCTCCAGTACTATCAGACATTCTACAACTTGAGGTGAAGTTTCATTATATTGTTTAGATATAACCCTATCCTTGACCACATAAGCTCCCATACCAGTTTTTGATCCATCAGTGTACACCACAGTCCCATCTGGGAGTGGGTCTTTAGCTGTCACTTGTGGAAACACTATAGCCTGGTTTAGGGCAAACTGTAAAATTGGATGCTTTGGAAAATGATTATCAATTTGTCCTGAAAAGGAAGTAACTAAAACTGCCCAATCACTAGATGTGGCTGCCAAGGTCTGAACTTGTGCAGCAGTATAAGGCACAATCAAGGAATCAGGATCCCTGCCAAAATGTGTAACAGCTGCTTTTATTCCGCGAAGCGCAGGCTGTGCAACAGCATCAGGGTACCAGTCAATAATCTTAGCAGGGGAAGCATTTGGATGAATCCAAAGTAATGGTCCATGTTGCCACAGGACTGCAGTTGGCAATTGAGCTGTCTTAAAAACACACAGATTAAAAGGTAGTGACTCCTCAATACGTTGTAATTGTGCTTCCTGTAAGGCCTCTTCCACCATCTGTAAGGCTCGGTGGGCGGCAGGGGTAAATTTTCTGGGTGAGGAGATATGAGGCTCACCCTCCAGGAGATCGAAGAGGGGTTTTAGATCAGCAGATGGAATTTTTAAAAAGGGCCTCAACCAATTTATATCTCCCAGAAGTTTCTGAAAATCATTTAATGTTTGTAAGTGGTCTTTGCGAATTTCTATTTTCTGAGGAACTATATTTTTGGGAGTAATCATTGAGCCCAAAAAGAGGCCTGTATCTGCAATTTGAACCTTTTCTGAGGCAATCTCTAATCCCCACTGTTTTAATTCAGCCACCAGCATGGGGAAAGCCTTTTGTAAAACATCTAACTCTTTGTGACAAATAAGAATATCGTCCATATAATGGATAACGATTAAAGATGTAAATTGCTTCCTAATTGGCTCCAAAGCCTCCTGCACATATAGCTGACATATTGTTGGGCTATTGGCCATGCCTTGCGGCAGTACCTTCCACTGAAATCTCTTGTCTGGTTCCATATGATTAAGAGAAGGGATAGTGAAGGCAAACCTTGGTCTATCCCGTGGGTAAAGTGGAATAGAGAAGAAACAATCCTTAATATCTATAATAATAAGCTTCCAATCTTGAGGAAGTGCAGAAAGCAAAGGAAGGCCTCTTTGAACAGGGCCAAAAAGATGCATCTGATTGTTAATGGCCCGCAGGTCGTGGAGTAATCTCCACTTCCCAGATTTCTTCTTAATAACAAAAATTGGTGTATTCCATGGGGAGGTAGAAGGCTCTAGATGCCCCAGCCGTTCCTGTTCTTGCACTAATCTTGTGACAGCCTCTAATTTTTCAGAGGATAGAGGCCATTGAGAGACCCATAACGGCTCCTCTGTTTTCCATGGTATGGGTCGTGAAGCCTCAACGGCCCCTAAATAAAACCCAGTCCTTTTCTACCCCGATTTCCGTGTTGTGTAATGGGTTTTATTCTGCCTTGTTCTTGCCTACCCAAGCCTCTACCATTTGTATACCCCATCTTTGCCATAATGGCTGATGCCTGGGGGAGTATTCATTAGTTAGGGTCATGCCCATGGCTTGTAACACATCTCGTCCCCATAAATTTACAGGGAGTGGCAACACATAGGGGGTAAAACATCCCTGTTTGCCCTCAGCATTCCGCCAGGTTAAGGCTGAGGCACTGATGGCAGGAGAGGACTGGTATCCAAGACCTTGTAGAGAATGAGATGAAACAACAGTGGGCCAAGACTTCGGCCACCAATGGAGTGAAATAATGCTTTTGTCTGCTCCCGAATCCATTATCCCTTCAAATTCTTTTCCATTAATTAACAATTTTATTGTAGGTCTCTCATTTAGGGGTATAGCCAGATAGGCTGAATCACTTCCAGAAGATCCCATAGCCCTTTTTTGTAAAGTGTAGGTTTCTCCATCCCCGAGGGAGGGCAGCAACACCAGTTGTGCAATTCTATCTCCCTGCTTTATAGAAAATACACCCCGAGGGCTAGAACAGAGAACTTGAATCTCCTCTTTATGATACGGGTCAACAATTCCAGGATATATAATGAGTCCCTGTAAAGTTAAGGAGCCACGGCCCAGAATAAGCCCAATGGTGGCAGGGGGCAAAGGTCCAGGGGAATGGACTGGGACCGGTTGAACATTCATTTGGGGCATGAGTAAGAAGTCGGAGGCGGCACGCAAGTCCATTCCGGGGGTTCCTCGGAAGCCTCTACTTCCTCTTGATTGCTTTTCTGAAATCGGTTCCCATATTTCTGAGGGCCCTGGGACCATGGGCCCCGTGACCCGTTTTTTGATTGGGGTACCTTGGGTTCTTCAATAGGGGGCAGAAGCCTCCCTTTTACATCCCGGACTGACCTGCATTCGCTAGCCCTATGATAACCTTTACCACAACGATGGCAAAGCTTCGATTCTCTTGTTCTTTCAGGGGCTTGACAATCTTTCTTAAGGTGCCCCATTCTCCCACAATTAAAACAAGCTTTTCGACTAGATAAATCTCTATACCTGTGCGTTTGTAAAATGGCGGCAGCTAGTCCTGCATTGGTTAGGGGTCCCCCAGCTCCCTGCACACTCTGAGCCAATCTTGTAAACCTTTGCTTTTGCGAGGGCGATAGCCGCTCGACATTCCTGGGTTGCTTGTTCATAGACAAGTTGCTCAATCAGGGGCATAGCTTGTTCTGAATCACCAAAGATGCGACTGGCGGCCTCTGTCATTCTGGCCACAAAGTCTGAAAATGGCTCTTGGGGTCCTTGGACAATCTTTGTAAGGTGTCCACTGGACTCTCCCCTTTTTGTGAGGGCCTTCCATGCTTTAATAGCGGCGGCCGACACCTGACCATAGACACCCCAGATGTAGTTGGTTTGATTAAGGGCATGTTGACCCTGACCTGTCAGCATTTCAAATGTCCACTGCCTCTGATTCTCATCTTCAGCCGTGGCATTAACTCTAGCTTGTTCCTGGGCTGCATCATACCAGAGAGCCTTCCATTCCATGTATTGTCCCATGTTGGGAAGCACTGCTTTCACTGTCGTCTGCCAGTCAGTGGGAGTCATGGCAAAATTAGCAAGCCTTTCCACCTGTAATGTGGTAAAGTTAGCATTGACCCCATAATTACGAACGGATTCGGCCAATTCTTCGATTTGATTGTAATCTACAGGGGTATGTACTCTTCCGCCTTCCGCATTCTCGAATACTGGAAAAGCCATTTGTATTTTTCTCCGTTCCTCTAAAGGTAAAAAGGAGTCAGTACCAGTATTCAGCCGAAGCTCATATGGCGGAGGCGCTGAGGGGCGTGAGCCCGCCGGATTTATAGGCGGTGGCCTCACATTCATTTTTGTTTTCAGTGGCCGGTGTCTATCAGGGTGATATCTTTTTTCCTCATACCGTGCCACCTCCTCCTCTAGACCACCTTCTTCGCTAGAATACAGAGTGTCAGAATCAGAATTATCTAGCTCCAAGGCTTCTAGCTCTACTGTAGGGTATAGACTAGATTCTGGCTTTTTCTTTTTCTTAGATTTGTTAGGGGGTGAATGATAACTCCTTCTTTCTCTCCCCCTTTCTTAACTTCCTGGGGAGGGCCTTTTTCTTAGACATGTCTTTTCTTTTGCGAGCTCCCATTCTCTCACTCCGTTCAGTTTCTGACATGCTATCCTGAACTTCCTCTAAGGTTCCCTGACTTTCTATTATAGCAGGGTGACAGGCCTCATCCTCCAAGCAGTTTTTAACTAGCTTCCAAATGGCTTTGGTACCTAAGTGGAGATCTCCTTCTGCATGCTTCCTGTCTAGTTCTTTACCTAGCTTGTTCCATGAGGCCACAGTGAGGGACCCGGAACAAGCATACCATGGTGCCACTCTATCTACCTCCTTCACAAAATTTTGAAGTGTTCGTGGTGCAATTTTAAGATCTCTTTGTTTTAGCACAGTCTGTAGGGCAGTAACCACTGACTGTGACAACCCCATCGCGCTAGCGGCTTATCTAAAAAACGGCGCTCAACTCCGTTACCAGACTGACAGCACCAGACTGACAGCACCAGACTGACAGCACCAGACTGACAGCGCCAGACTGACAGCACCAGACTGACAGCACCAGACTGACAGCACCAGACTGACAGCACCGTTCTGTCAGCACCAGCCACGATGAAGGAGAAGGACAAACAGGACTAGCACCAAAGCCTCCACTGACCCGTCCCACGGTGATGACAAACTAAGGCCAAAGTCGAGAAAAGGGTTGTTCAGGATAAAGCATACCTCTCTGAACCTACGTCCCTGCAGTTCTGAATCCGCCCCGTCTTCCGAGGGGTCTCCCGCGGCGCCGGCGATGTTGAAGAGTTCCCGGGTTTCGGCACCAGATGTCCCTCGCTACCGTCTCGCCAGCAAGAACGACGCAGAACACTCGGATCCTTCTGCAGTAAAGCTTTAATGCATCTTGAGAGATAGATGATCAGCTTCTTAGAGGGAGACCCCAAGCTAAGAAACCCAGCCCCTTATATAAGCCTAGGAGCTCCGAGTGAGATGTGTAGAGCCGGGATTGGTGGTTTGCACATCACCCCAGATGACGTCACGGGAGAGGCACAGTTTAAACGGTTAACTCCAACTGACAGCGACAGTTAACTCCAACTGACAGCGACAGTTAACTCCAACTGACAGCGACAGTTAACTCCAACTGACAGCGACAGTTAACTCCAACTGACAGCGACAGTTAACTCCAACTGACAGCAGATGTCAGCGCCATCTTCTAACGGCAATAGCGATAGCGAGGGCGGCTCCTCACAAGGGGAGGGAGTGGGAGGGAAGAGTTAAATAGAGAACAGAAGAGAAGAGGGAGACAGGAAAAGCCCTGTCTGTCCCAGGGAAACAAAGGGAAGAGAGGAGCAGGAAAGAGAGCACAAGTGGGCGGGGTCTTTCCGTGACAGGGTGCTTTGCACCTGCATACAGACTATGCCGTCATGGAACCCTGGGCTGACCAGGGGACTGGCTGAGTGCATCCTGCCAACTGACAAGGGTAGGCCAGAAGAATGCCTGGATCCTTACATTGGTCTGCCTAGCTGTGTTACCAAACAGGGAGGAGAGCTTTCCAACCTTCCCTGCAGTTCCTGTTCCTCCCCGTGGTATCAATGATGCTTCTGCATGTTCCCTGTTTACAATGATGTGTTTCTAGCCTCATCAGCTTTCCTTTGCCGCTCCTTTCTCCATTTCTGCCGTTACCGTCAGTCAACCCGGTAAATGCTCACAACACCCACGCAAACCAGCACTGTTTTATTGTGTTACTGTCTTATCTCCTCTCATGTCCTCCTTGTGACTTTTCTGCTTAGGTGGCTTCGGCTTTGGTCCCCTGAACATCGAGAGCTCCTTTCCGTGTCTGAACATTCACCATGCTCTTCCCTGGTCTTGAAATGACTCCCCGTTGACCTTCATGAACTCATTTCCTGCCCTTTGCACAGCTCCAGCCCACAATTCATTTTTTCTGACTAGTTCCTGCTCCCGATGCGGTTCGTGTCATCCTCTGTACCGACCCTCCCCCCCCCGCTTCGGCTCCCGTGTTCCATGTATGCATGCATGATAGATGACTATTTTTTTAGATGAAGTCACCTGTAACCAGTGATCATCTAAAACTCCGATAACCTTGAATTTTTGATCCTCCTGCCCCCCCCCCCACCTTCCAAGTGCTAGTAAGACCGACATGAACTGCTGGTCCCAGTGCTGGAGGCAAAACAGATTGCATTGTGCCTATTAGGTGTATACTATGCCATATATATGCTCCGTACTATGTCAACTATATACATATATATGTATATGTGTATATATATATATATTTCTAGCCCTAGACATGATTAATTATTAAGCACTTTCCAGCTATGTTTCCCTTTCCAATGATGATAGCCAAGGCTGAGTCTTCTCATCTTCTACATACGGCGCTTGCTTAGTCTTGCTGGCGACAAGCCCCTGTCTCACTAATGTCCCTCCTTCCATTAACTGTTCTTTCTGTCGTTTCATGAGTGCGCTCTATGCATGTGTGTGTGTGGAGAGCAGTGGTTGGTTTCAGGTGTCTCCTCAGTTGAAGTGCACTGTGTAATTTGAGACCCGGTCTCTCTTGCTGGATCAGGGCCTTTTTGGATTAGGCCAGAAAGGCCTCCCAGTACTTCTCAGGCATACTGCTGGCTCTGCCTCCGCAGACCTGGGATTACGAGTGCCAGTATTCCTAGTTGGCGGTTATCTGGGCTCAGATACTCCTGTTTGCACTCAAAGCACTGAGTGAGCCACTTTACAAACACCTGTATCGTTTATGTCCTGGACAGTAAACAAGAAGTTAAGTAAAACACTTAATGTTTGTGTGGGAAAGATAAGGGAGCATTTTTGGGATACTGTGTGAGGAGCAGCAGCAGTCGGCTCCTAAGGCAGTCTGACTGGGAAGCTGACGTTCGAGGAAGAACTGGAAAGTGCCAGCTGTGATGTTTGGGAGCAGCAGTTTCGAGTATGTAGAAGGGACTGAAGCACAGTTTTAGGAAAATGAACATACTGTGAGGGCAGAGAGCCTGGAGGGAGGGGGGAAGGCGGGGCAGGTTGTGTAGGATATTTCCCTTTGAAAGGGTTTTCCAACAGTTTGGAATGTGTATTAGTTAATTTTCTGTTGCTATGACAAAGCATGAAGAAAAGCAAGCTATAGGATAAAGTTCATTTTAGCTTGCGGTTCCAAAGGGATAGGCCATGATGACAAGGGGATATGTGGCAGCAGGTAGCTGAGAGATCACATCAGTGCATAAAGGAAGCCAAGGGAGCCAACTGGAAGAGGGGTGAGGCAGCTATATGTTCGGGAAAGCCATCCACAGCAACATGCAGCCCTCAGCAAGACTCTACCCCCTAAAGTTCCATAACCCCCTACAAACATCACCACCAACAGAATAAGGGAGCCAATATGTGTGAACTTGTTGGGGATGTCTCTCACTGGACTCACCACACTGAGCCATGGAAGGTCATACACAGCTACTGCATCAGTTATGTTCCTGTTTCTATAGCCACAGTACCCAACAGAAGAATCAAGAAAGGGACGCTTGAGTTTGGCCCGTGATTTCTGATCCATTTGATTTTGGCAGGGTTGAAGAGCCCCATCTAAGGCGGTAGGAGTGTGTGACCACAGGTTTGTGTCCTGCCAGCAAGTGGAGAGTTACAGGAATCTGGGTTCAGAGGCTATCTCCAGGCTACAAAACCTTCAGAGGCTATCTCCAGGCTACAAAACCTTCAGAGGCTATCTCCAGTGACCTATGTTGGTGGGTCACACCTCACAAAAGGCTCCATAGCCGTCCCAAATGTTGAGATCCACCGGGTAGCAAGCAACACAAGCCTAGGGATGGTGTTTCAAATTCAGGTCTCAGAAGTGGTACTTGGAGGTTCTGAAGCGATCAGCGAAAAACCAGAGACCTGGGACAAATGTGAAGGGGGAGTAACTCCCGGAGTAGGAGTTACGTTTCTGTTGCTGTGATAAAATACCAGGACCAAAAGCAACCTAAGGAAGAAGGCTATTTTGGCGTATGGTTCCAGACTGACTGACAGTCCCTCGTGGTGGGGGAAGCCTGGCAGCGGGCAGGGAGAGGCATGAAGGCAGGAACATGAAGCTGGCTGATCATAATTTCACCTACACATAGGTAGTGAAGAGACAATAAAAAGTGGAGTGAGGCTAGAACCACTCCGACTCTGACCCCAGTGATATACCTCCTCCAGCAAGGTTCCACTTCTTGAAGATTCCATAACCTCCCCAAACAGCACCAACTGGGGATTACATGTTCAAATGCACAGGGACATAGGTCACTTAAACCATAACTCCATTCTATGCGGAAGGTGAACCCAACAACATCTGCAGGCAGATGGGAATGCGGGATCTAAGAGACAGGAAGACATCAAGAAAAGGACAGCTGTGTTCTTGGTAATGGACTTGACCTAATTCTCTTTTGTCCACAGCTGAAGCACCAGCTGCCTACACTCTGAATCACTCGAAAGGGATAAGTCTTGCTGAATGCATTTACAGTTAGAGGTAACTATAATTAGTACAGTCCTTGCTCCAGGACAACAGAAGTCACCGTGGCTTGTGTGTGTGTGTCTTGGTGTGCATGTGTGTGGTACAAGAGTGTGCCTGTGTGGAAGCCAGAGGTTGACACTGGGCCTCTCCTTCAATCACTCTGAGCCCTGCTAGTATCTTTGAGGCAGAGTTTCTGATTGTACCTGGAGCTCACCCACCTAACTAGACTTCCTAGCCTCCAGGTTCCCCACCTGTCTCTACCTCTCCAAACCTGGAATTGCAGACATGCACTACTGCACCTGGGGTTTTATTATGCAGGTGAAAAAGGAGGGACTGTGGTCTCTGTGTTTGTGCAACAAGCACTTTACCAATTGAGACACCCTTCTAACATTATTTTTTGTTCACAGAGTCTCACTTTGTAGAAAAGCTGTCCTGGGACTCAGGATTTTCTTGCTTCAGCCACCCAAATGCTGGCAGAATCTGTGTGTGAGACCATACTCATTATCTAGATATTCTTGTTTTGTTTTGTTTTGTTTTGGAGACAGGGTCTCCATGTCTAACCTAGACTGGCCTGGAACCTTGGTTGTTGTGTCAATTCCCAAAGTGCTTGAATTATAGGTATGTATAGCATGCGTATCTCTTCTGGGTAGTCTTTTGAATTTTTTAAATGAATTATTTATTTATTTCTCTGGAGGCTAAAGTGCAACCTACAGGGGTAGATACTCCTACTTTGTAGGTACCAGGGACTGAGGTCAGGTTGCCAGGTTTGATGGCAAGAGAACCACTAGGCCAGTGATTCTCAACCTATAGGTTGTGACCCCTTCAGGGTTGAATGACCCTGTCATAAGGGTCACATATCAGTTATCCTGCATATCAGATATTTACATTACCATACATCACAGTAGAAAACTTACAGTTATAAAGTAGCAATGAAACAATTTGATGGTGAGACATCACCACATTGTGGGAAACCGTATTAAAGGGTTGTTGTTGTTCTTTTGTGGAAGTTTCTGGTTCGGTGGAACACGAACCAAGACATACATTAACTATGGAGTTTATTAAAGGGAGTGACCGGCAGGGGGAGAAGAGAGAGAGAAATTGGCAAAGGGTGAGAGAGTATAAGTGGTCAGGGGTCTGTCTTTTAAAGGGGTCCTTTGCACCTGCATACATATTACACAATCATGGAACCCTGGGCTGACCAGAGTACTGCCTGAGTGCATTCTGCCAGGTGACAGGGGCTGGCCAGCATGATGCCTGAATCCTTACAGCTGCAGCATTAGAAAGGTTGGGAACCTCTGCACTAGGCTACCATGCTGCTGTCCATCACAGACCATACTCAATATGCTGTCTTGGAGCCCCCTCTGAGCTTACATATATCTCTTTCCTTTCGAATTGGTAGCTTACATGGTAAATGGGATTTGTGGCTGAATCAGTGATGGAGGGAAAAGCTGTAGTAGTTACTTTGATTGGCAACATGGCTCTTGAATCTGTGGCCCAGGGAGCTGGAATGATGCCATTGTGTTGTTGAGACAGGGAGACGGATTAAAAGGAGGAAAGTTTGGAGTTAGGTGTGAGGTGCTGTTTAACTATTAGGTGGAAACATCTCTCGGACACTAGTCTGGAATTTAGACAATATTCAGTAATTCTGTCTCTAGGTGGAGAGTGTTAATTAGGACTCTTAGAGCCATAATGCTGAGTACATAGCAGGACCATGTGTAGACAGATAAGAAAAAGGTTTCTCTAATGGCTGCACGGAAAGGAACCCAAAGAAAAGCTTTGAAACTTTTGTGTGTTTATATTGAGTGAGAGTATGAGTATTTTACTATGCAAATGAGTGTGCTTACCTGTTCGTGCATGTGAAGTCAGAGAGAGAGAGAGAGAGAGACTCAGATGTCCTCGTCTATCATTCCATCTATTTTGAGGCTGAATCTGGAGCTTGTGTTTTCTTGGCTAGTTTGGACAAAGAGAACCTTGAACTCCTGATCCTCCCACCTCCATATTCAGGGAGCAGAGGTTTGCAATAACATTCATAGTTTATGCAGTGCTGGGTCAAACTCAGACGCACTGTAGCAGCTAAGCAACGTCCCAGCCCAGAACCGGGACAAAACAAACAAACAAACTGAGGGACGGAGATCACAGAGGCTCCTGTTGCATCCTGACAGCCACGTGGAGAAAACGTTCCGTGCCAGGTTATGCTGGCACATGCCTTGAATCCTAGCACTCGGGAAGCTAAGGCAGGTGGATCTCCAAGCTCAAGGCCAGTCTGGTCTACATGGTGAGTTCCAGGCCAGCCAGAGCTTCTTAGACCCTATCTCAGAAACAAAAGAAAACAAAGAAATCAAACAAAAAGGAACAGAAAACAAACAAACAAAAATAATATGCCCCCTCACACATACATATAATAACACAGAGGTGTGAGGAAACAGACAGACTGACTGTAGAAGCTGCCCTCCCCAATGGGAGGCTCATGGTTTTAGCAATGGTGATATCATTAATGAACTTACTGATCAATTTTGTGGAATGGGGGAGAGGTGAAGTGCTGGTCATGTGATTGGCTTGGGTTTTTTAACAATGGGAGTCAACATTAGTCATTAGTAAAGTGGAAATCAAAACCACAAAGAGAAACCAAACCACAGCCACAGGGAGAGCTTATAATTAATGTGTTATGTAATACGTTTGGCAAGGGTGGGGAGATCAAAGACCTCATCACATTTACTAGCAATGAAGTAAAATAGAGTACTGTTTGTGGGAAAGTCTGCCATTTCCTCCCAGAATTAGGGTCTAGAAAGTTGTCCTGGTGAGCAAAAGACTTGCAGTGAATTGTGAGGACCCGAACCAGTGTAAAATGGCACAAAATATCGAGCTTGCGTATCCCAGCTCTTCTATGGCAAGACGAGAGACAGAGCCAGGAGAATTCCAGGAATCTTGTGCAACACCCAGGCTGGCAGACACAGCGGTGGATTAGAGATCCCACCTCAAAGAAGATGGAAAACAAGGACTGGATGGTCAGGGGACAAGTCCTTTGACCACCGGTATGCACACAGTCACATACATTAGCATACACACAAAGATAACACAAAATTAAAGAAGTGGCTGAGGTTGTAGGTGTGGCTGAGTTAGTGGAGAAATTGCCTGGCATTTTCAAAGCCTCCGCTTGCATCCCAGAACTCTGTGAACACAACATGATGGTTTATGTCTATAATTCCAGAACCCAGGAGATGAAGACTGGAGGATCAGAAGCGCGAGGTCATCCTTGCCAAGTTTGAGGCTAACCTGTGCTCCATGAGTGCCTGTCTCAATAAAAATCTTTAAAAAATTTTTTAAATAATTTATTACATAAATAATATAAATTATTGTTTTAAAATATTTTCAAATTTAATTAAAATAAGAATTAAAAAGAACTATTAAGACCTAGCATCTCTTCCCCTAGGTGTATACTTATAAATTAAAGTTCACACAAAAAAACCTACCAGAGAATATCATAGTCCCAAATTGGAGACAGCCTAAATATCTGTCTGCGGATAATAGGGTAGATGAAAATGGTTTGTGTCCTGTTATGGTATACTTCTTAACACTAAAAAGGAGTAAGTCAGAGAGTCAGTGACTTAGTGAGCTTTCAAAGTGTTATCCTAAACCAAGTCATAAAAGGTCCCAGATTGCCTGCTTCCATTTATAGGGACTATCCAGAAGAGGTAAGTTCACAGATGAAGATGAGTGGCTGCCTTGAGTGTGTATATGAGGAGCGATGGGATGAGGCCTGACCACCAGTGGGTATGGAATCCCCCGAGGAGAGATGGAAATACAAAGTTAGATTACAGCTATGGTGCTCAATGATCAAGTTACTGAAATCAATGGTTTTTTCACGGACTGTTGGCTATTCACAGAAAGGGAAGTAGCTGGGCAGTTTAGGAAGAAACATATATCAAGAGTGTCTTAGCCGGGAGGTGGTGGCCCACGCCTTTAATCCCAGCACTTGGGAGGCAGGGGCACGTGGATCTCAGTGAGTTGAAGGCCAGCCTGGTCTACACAGTGAGTTCCGCAACATCCAGCACTGTTACACAGATAAACCCTGTCTCGAACTGCCCCCTCCAAAAAAAAAAAGAAAGTCTTAGGATTTTGAGACAAGATTTCATGTAGCCAGGGTGGCCTTGAGCTCCCCATGTATCAGAATCAGAGCATGAGGTTTAGTTTTGATTGTCCACTTGACATGTAGAATCACCTAGATTAGAGTGGCCTTTAGGGATGACTGTGAGTGACTTTAACTGGGTTGACAGAGGTGGGATGACTCTCCTGGAATGTTGGCAGCACCATTTTGTGAACTGGGCCCTGGGCTGCTTGACAAGGAGACCTTGAGATGAGCCAGCATGTTCTGCATTAATCCATTGCTCTTGTGACTAGCTGCTTCAAGTTCCAGCTGGTTTGACTTCCCTGTAATAATGGACAGTGGCCTGGAATTAGCCAAATAAACCCTTTCTCCCTTGCTCCTTTTGTCAGGGAATTTTCTCACAGTAACAGGAAGCAAAGGTAATCGAGAATGACGTCAACTTCCAGGTGATGGGGATTATAGGTGTGCCTCACATGCTCGGCCTAATATTTGTATTTTCTTTAATTTTTATTTAAGATGTATGGGTCTTTGCCTGCATGTATGCTTGTATGTTTGTGCACTACCACCACGGAAGCCAGGAAAAGATGTCAGATCCCCTGGAATTGAAGTTACAGAGGTTGTGAGGCACCATGTGGGTGCTGGCAATTGAACTCGGGTCCTCTGGTAGAGAAGCCAGTGCTCTTAACTGCTAAACCATCTCCCCAGCTCCAATACCTGTACTGTATGATGTCAGAACATAGACTCCCGGGAAGAAGAGTGCCCTGTGGAGGCTAAAACACCCATCACTCCTTATTGGGCTCTGTGTCCCTAGTTCTCAATGACAAGAAAAATTGGGAAGAGGTGTTTGAGAGAAAATAAATTAAAATTTTTATTATATCTTAGTCACAGTACAAACACGTTAAATAGCAACAGGGAGAAAGCGGGGACCTTCTGGCCCTGATTCTACAAACCCACACCCTGATCAATAAATTACCCCTCCCCAGAGACCCCCAAAGTCTTGAGTTCCAATACAGTCGGTTGGATGTATTTCAAGAATGACTCCCTCATTTCAAAGAGAAAGGAAACCGAGGCCATGGAATTCGTGGTTCCTGGAGCCACCCTGCAGCCCTCCAGTGGGCATGTTCATGGCCAGACTCACACCTGAACACCGTAGCCTCCACTGCGACGCCTGCAGAGCCTCCGCACAGTCACCCAATAGAGGGTCAGCATTACCACCCAGTAAGCCACATAGGCGCCTGCCCCAGCAGCGAGGTGGTAGGCCTCGGCGGCCCGGGATGGGCCACTCCAGTCAGCCTGGGCTTCTTGGGCAACACTGCGGACCAGGCCTCCAAGCAGGAGCAGAGCCCAGAGTGCCAGGGGTAGCACCGGTACATAGTTAGCAGCCAGGTTCTTCCGGCCTGAGGTGCCCCAGCCACTTTGATTCATGGTGACCAATGCCAGGAACTTGGCGGGCAGCAGGCCACACATGTAGAGTGGTGCATAGAGTGACAGCAGCACCATGCGCAGGCAGCCGCGCAGCCAGGCTGCAAAAGCTGCCTTAGCCAGGGCCACACCCTGCACGCACAACAGCACCCAGAGCAGAGCCCACGGGCGGCCCGCGTAAAAGAGCCGCAGCACTGTGGCCGCCACGAAGAAAGGGAAGAGGCCCGAGACCACCGCTTCATAGGTCATCCATGCATGATGGCGGTGCCACCACAGGGCGTTGTATAGCCACTCCCGGAAATAAGACTTGGACCAGCGGGTCTGTTGGCTCAGCCAGCGCAGGAAGGAGGAGGGCGTCTCCGAGTAGCATCTGGAGCGTGAGGTGTACCTGACAGGCGCAGAGAAACAAGGGTGGGCATCAGTGTGGTTCTTTCTAGGGGCCTGGGCAGGAGTTTTAAATTTTAAGCTCATTTCATGTACATGAATGTTTTGATTGTGTGTGTGTGTGCGTGTATGTGCGTGCGCGCGCGCATGTGTGTGTGTGTGTGCGCGCGCGCGCGCACGCGCGCGCAGTGTTTGTACATGTGCTATGTGTGTGGTGTGTATGTGCCTAAATGTATGGATGCACAAGGAGGCCTGAGGTGTGTGTCTCAGGTCCCCTGGAAATGGAGTTACGGGCAATTGTGAACCATCAGATGTGGGTGCTGGAATTCAACTGGGCTCCTCTGAAACAGGTCCTCTTAACCAGTGAACCGTCTCTCCAGCCTCCTCAACATCCTTTCTATAGGCCTGTTTCACTGTTTAGTATTTACAGCAGCCAAAGCTGCATGAAGATCCTATGCCAAGCAGTTTCTAGTAATTGGTCAAGCAGTGTGAGCTACTGCTGTTTTTACTGTGACTAACACTGTTACTGCAGACATGACTAATATTAGTCATTGATAATAACATCATCAGTGACATGACTAAGTGCTGACTAAACTGGCAGGTCCTACCATGAGGAGTAAGGCAAGACTGGCCACTACCCAGGTTAGTCTCTGTATGAGAAGTTCTCAAAAGAACAGTTGGACCCCTTCCTGTGACTGAGGTAGAAACCGTTCATCTGTCGTTCACATGCCTTAGCCAGACCCATGTGGGGTAGATAGAATCCCAGTTAAGGAGACATCACGGGTGGCCATCAGCAGTTAGTTCATTAAACTAGTCTCTCACCAAGGGCAATGCGTGATAGTGTCTCGCTTTCTCGTATCATTTGGCACCCTCGGAGTTCTGCTTGCTTCTGTCTTTGCTGTTTGTACCGAAAACATCTGCCTGGAGGACGCTGTTACATGCCAGTCTTCTGCTCAAAGCCTTGCACGATGATTTAAGTAAAGATCCTATGAGCCTTTCACAAGGGGACAACCTCTGCTGGCTCACTGCCCTCACTCCTGGTGCTCTCGGCTAAAATGAGATTGGTGCTTCAACTCTGGCTGTCTCCTCAAACTGAAACATTTCCTCTTGAAGGGAGAAAGGAAGACTTTAAAAGCTAATGGAAGATCAAGGAATTTACAAGAGCCAGGAAGCTTAAAATATTACAAGATTAAGGAGAGCCTTCTTCCAGGAAGTGAGCAATTGTGGGGGAGGGCTGGGTGAGAGCAGGCCACTCTTCAGTGGAGCTGCCTGCAAAGTGCTCAGGAAGCTCTACAGTTGCAGCTTTTGTGTGCAGTCAAAGCTGCCTCAGAATCAGGCATGCGTAGTAAACCCAGTGAGCTCACTGGCACCAAGTTAGACTTGGGTAGATGTAGTGATATGTCAAGTAAAGCCTCTATGTCTGACTTTAAGTGGGAAGTGTAGTAAAGCCTTTGTGCCTGGCTTTGAGGGAAATGTTTCAGCAAAGCCTTTGATAGGTTTGGGTTGACCAGCAGATACTGGGAAATTGTTTTGAGACTGTTTAAACCTTAAAAAAAAGTCTCTCTGGATATAATCAAAAGGGACTTAGATGTATATGGGTTTTCTGCTTTCACGGGCAGCAAGAGCAAGTTAACTTTGGTAGTTGAAACTTTTCCCAGCCCCTATTAACCTTGTATATGTTTGAATAAAGTAACTGTAGTGAGCTAACTGGGGGTCAGTGTTTTCCAAGAAGGCTGAAACCCTCTGCCCCATCAGAAATGGAAGGTTTGGCATCTTGGTGAGCTTCTCACTCTACTGTGGTACCTATGACTGGCATCAAACAACAGGCATACTTACTTTTTGTTTATTTTGTTTCACTGTCAACTTGCCATAAGCTAGCATCACCTGAGAAGCAAGCCTCCACTGAAGAACTGTCTAGATCAGGTTGGCCTGTGCGCATGTCTGTGGCAACTGTCCTGATTGTTTATTGACGTGGGGAGACTCACCCTGAATTTGGGTAGCACTGTTTCACAGCGTAGGTACTGAATAATGTAAGTGTAGAGAAAGTACTAAGCAGAAGGCAGCAGCCTGCTAGGGCCCATTCATTTCTCTCTGCTTTTGACTGTGGATGCAATACAGCTGGCTGCTTGAGTTCCTGCCTTGATTTTGTCAGTGATGAACTATGATCTGGAATTGTAAGCCAAACAAACAGGCTCTCCCTTAAGTTGCTATTGGTTGGGGATATTTGTTGCAGAAACAAGACTTAAATTAGGACACCACTTCTTCTCCAGGAAAAGTCACACAACATACTATATAGGTTACCACACTTGATACATAATGGTGTCTCCTTGGTGTAAGAAAGAATTTATGTCCCACAGCCTACTGCTGTGTCTCTAGGGCATCCAACTTTGTGTCCCTGGAAGACCTCCAGAGTGGTTCGTGGAGATCAGGGTCTCTGCTCCTCAGGTTCCTCTTTTCTCGTTGCTTCTCTCACTAGTTTTCACCTGCCCAATCTGCTTATCTCACCCTTCTCATTTCCCTTCTGAGTGTCCACACTGGCTTGGTCTCCATGGTACAGCCCACCTACCCCATCCACCTTGTTCCTTCTATGTGAAATTTCTCATCCTCACCTTGTCTTGTTTGGTAGAGGTGAAAAGGGTTCACAAAACCCTTTACAACCTTTATGGTACCTCTAATTGTCTCCTAATTTCAAACTCTTTGAAGGCCATGGGCTGAATACCTATAGCTCCTCTGCCTCTTATGATATTTATCCTCTGCCTCTCTCTGTCTGTCCCTGTGTCTCTTGCTCAGGGACACTCTTCACTCACACACACACACACACATACACACACACACACACACACACACACACACACACGACCCCTCTACTTACTTGGTAGCATAGCCCATGCTGAGCATGCGGTTGGTGAGGTGCCTGTCATCCCCGAAAGTGCAGTGGGTGCCCAGGAACTTCTGGTTGTACCAGGCTTCCAGGAATTGCTGCAGGAGATTGTTCCTGTACAGGCCTGGGGGGTGGGAGGGATCCAAGCATCAGTCTCCGATGTAGTCAATGCTGTGCTCAGCACATCTCTTTTTCCCTCTCTGCGCTTCCTCATCTCCATCCTAGTCTCAGCCTTGTCCATCACCACCCCTAAATACAGCCCCAGTCTTATGTGAATCCCCTGCCCATTCCAGTGTGTCTGTTACCTGACCATGCTCTCCGTGAGGTCACCACTCCCCCCAAAATGCCACAGCATCCTCCGTGCCCTGTTCAGCCCCATCTCCACCCCAACTTATCTCACGCATTTCCACGAGTCCTTTTGCAGCAACTTCCCCAGTCTCCATCCTTTCCCTTTCCTAACTTCATTCCTCTCCAGCAAACCCAGCACAGCTCTACCACCGCCTCTACCCACTCCTCAGTCTCAGGTCATCTGCAATCCAGACTCCCAGCCCTATCTTTGTCCTCAACTTTAGCCTGCCTCTGGCTTCCTGTCCCCCTCACTGCACACCTACAAGACTTCCAAGGCATCCTTTCACTCACCCAGAGGACCGCTGATGCAGGACACACAGTGGAAGTAGCTCTGACAAGCTCGCTCCACATTGAAGGCTACCCAGTATCGCAGGCTACTCAAGAAACTGACCCAGGAATCTAGAGGGTTAAGGATCCGCACATCTCCTCCAACAGCCCCCACCCTGGGGTCTTCATCCAGCACTCGTACAAGCTCTAGCAGTGCCATGGGGTCTAGCCTTGTGTCTGAGTCACAGACCTGTGAAGAGGAAGGGACCAGGTTCAGACCAGAACCCTACACCAGGCTAGTCCATGGAAGGGCTTGTAGACTGTTTACACCATTTCCTGGGCTAGGATCCTAGACTGAATAAAAAGCGAAGGTGAAGCCAGGCGTTGGTGGTGCATGCCCTTAATCCCGGCACTTGGAAGGCAGAGACAGGTGGATCTCTGTGAGTTTGAGGCCAGCCTGGTCTACAGAACAAGTGCCAGGATAGGCTTCAGAGCTATACAAAGAAACCCTGTTTCGCAAAACCAGAGACGGGGGGGGGGAAGGGAGGGAGGGAGAAAAGAGAGAGAGAGAGGGTGAGCTGAACACAACCTGTGAATGCTGTGTGACCAGCTGCTCCCAGTTTCTGGGCCTTGACTTCCCCTCCATGAAGAACTGTACTTTGAATTTTGAGCCAAAAGAAGCCCTTCCTCCCTTAAGGTATTTTTGTCACAGCTACAGGAGAACAGACTAAGACAGTAGCATGTTAATGAGTGACCACATTGAATGGATGAGTGCATGATGAAATAATGGTTTATATTTCATAGATGGATGGTTGGATGACAAAAATATCAATATTGAAGGAAAGAAAGCAAAAAAGTGGGGGACAAACCCCTATATAAAAGTGGATGAGGTTCACACTGGATATATAGGTACATGGGTGGGTACAAGGGCGAAGGGAAGATTTTTCCATATGGCATGAAGAAAGAAAGTAACATATTGAATGCCTGGATAGATTAGTGGGTGATTGTTTGAGTGAATGCATCTTTGTATTAAATGGATGAATGAACATATGATCAAATAGACAGCTTCCTTTTGTCTCCAGTGGCTGCATGAATGAAAGAGGGAATGGATTTCTTCGCCCAGCGTTATGGTTTGGATGTGAAATGTACTCTATAAGTTCATGTTTATGAACACTTGGTCTCATACCTGGTGGCACTGTTTCTGAGTGTTATATGACCTTTAGGAAGTGGTGGTCAGCGATTGGGTCTTACTTCCTTTTCTCTTTCAGCTTCCCATCTGCAGGAGTGGTGTGACCAGCTTTCTCGAGCTTCCAAATCCATGCCTTCCCTGATATAGTGGACTGCACCCTCAAAAGTCTGAGCCAGAATAAACCTTTCTTTAAGTTGCTTTGGTCTGATGTTTTGTCACAGCAACAAGTATACAAGTGGACAGAGTGAATGAGCACTGCGTTGAATGTGCACACAGATGGATGTGTCATTGAACGAAAGATTCACACCAAAGGAATAAACAAGGGGCCATTGCATCAAATAGGATGGATACCACTGACTAAACAAACGTCCATATTAAATCAGTTCATCAGTGGTTGATGAATGAATGGATGAATCAGTTTCTGTCTAAATATGTGGCAAGAAAGGATTTAAGATCGGGGCGTTAGCTGGGAGCAATGCAAGCTTAACGACCCGCATCGGATCTTCAGCATCATGTAAAGAGCTAGGTGTGGCTTCATGTGCCTGCCTGTAATATTGTGTGTGTGTGTGTACAAGAGGATCACTGGGAACTTGCTGACTGCCAGTCTATGTCTAAGTTCAGTGAGAGGACCTGTCTCAAAGGAATGAGGGAGGAATGTGAAGGAGCAGTACACCTGAAGTCTTTATCAGGCTTCCAGCGTGCACAAGCACGCGCTCGTGCGGGGGCACACACACACACACACACACACACACACACACATACACACGAGAGAAGGCAGGGTTGACAGTACATTGAAGAAATGAATGCTCTATTGCAGGATAGATAAAAGCACGAATAACTATAGAAATATCTCTTTGCCAAATGAGTAAAGAGAAGAGGCTTCTTCAAATCTGATTGAAACAGTATCTCCTGTTTTAAAGTTCAAAGCCTGATTTTAGACTTCTGATTCTCCAGCCTCCACCTCCCAAGACCTGAAGTTGAGGGTTTGACATCACACTCAGGAGGCACGGGGCACCTTGCACTCACCTGCACGTAGTCTACGGAGTCTCCCAGCGCCTTGAAGGCCGTGTACATGACCTCGCGCTTGCCTCCCCAGCGCTGTGCCACGCACACACATCTGCGCGTCCTCACCAGGGCTTCCACCGCCAGCTGCCCGGGGTCCTCCGCCTCCACCTCGCGGTAGGCACCAGCACCCACCGCCGCCTCCGCCGGCTCCCAGGGCTGATGATAGTTGCCATCCCACACGTAGGTGGCGGGGTCCTCATCAGCAAAGACTTCGCGGAACATGTCCACCATGTACATATCCTCGGCACGGTTGCCGTCCACCACCATGAGGACGCGCAGCCGGGCGCGCGGGTACAGCAGGGCGCGCGCCGAGGTCAGGCACTGGCGCAGGTATGCGGGGTCCTCCTGGTAGGCAGAGATGGTGAGCGCCACACTGCGCGCAGTGGCGGCGTCCGGGGGTCCCTTCGCCGCGGCGCGCCGTGCCGCCGCCGCCACCCTCCGGTGCTCCAGGTAAGCGAAGAGGCTCTGTGCCACCAGGTGCGCGCTGAGGAATGCCCCGTAGAGGCCAAAGGCCAGGAGGCCATAGCGATCGGTGGCGAGAGGGATGCCGGCGGCATAAGCCCAGGTCATGAGGCCAAGGATGAGCAGAGCGAATGTAATCGTGAGCACCCGCCTAACCAGACCGGAGCAGCGGCGGGCTGCCTCTGAGGGCTTTGGCATGTCCTATGGGGAAGCCAAGGAGAAGGATCAGTCCTGAAGGCTTTGAGGAGAAGATCTTACTCCTGGAGATCCCCACTCTAAGCTGGAAGATAACATCCCAGAACTTTAAAAATGATCTGTCTTATATTCTAAAGGTTTATTTATTTATTTATTTAATTTTATTTTTGTGGGTGTTTTGTCAGCACATATGGCCGTGTACCATGTGCCTGGTGCCCACAGATGCGAGAAGGGAGCCTCGAAAGGGGCCTGGTATGCCCTTGAGTTGGAGTTATAGGCTACTGTGAAGCCAGTTGGCTCAGGCCCTCTACATGGACAGCAAGTGCTATTAAAATCGCCGAGACAGCTATGTCTCTAGCACCCTAAGAGATCTTAAAAAGATCCCCTGAGCATCACATTTGAAGCAAGTGTGGCTATTATCTTGGCTTAATGCCTAATTTTATTAATTATGCTAATTAATTAGTGTAATTAAGTATGCTACGGAAAGAGCCTGTGTGGCCCCAGCTGGTCTAGAACACCTCCGCCTCCTGAGTGCTGGGAAGACAGGAGTGAGCCACCAAGTCTGGCTTTTACTTGATGCCTTCTAAAGTAAGTTATTATGCCTTCCCCTCCCCCAGCTTAAGCATGTCTTCTACACAAAAGAAATATACAATGCAGTTCCCCAGGCTTTCTCCCAACCCTAACCCATAAAATGGTGCTGGCTTGTGGGATGGGTCAGTGGGTTAAAGGTGCCAGCCCTGCAAGTCTGACAACTGAGTTTTATCCTTGGAACCAATAGGACTGAAGGAGAGAAATCAACTTGCCGTTCTGTGATAGAAAACATGCTTTCCAATGCCTTCTCCCAAAAAGTAATTTTTAAAATTAGAAAAAAAACTATAATAAAGTTAAGAATAACCCTACAAATAAATGTTTCTCTGTGTCAAGACACTGATAGCATATACTAAACAGTTTATACAAAAAGTGCATCAAATGCTGTTTTAACCCTTTTATCTGAACTAGTTTGTTTTAGAGATAAGGTCTCCTGTAGCCCAACCTGTCCAAGGATGACTTTGAACTTCTGATTCTACCGTCTCAACGTCTGGAGTGCTGGAGTGACAAGCATACACCGTCGTGCCCAGATCATGCGGTGTTGGAGATAGAGCAATGCTAGGCAGGTGTGCAACCAGCTGAGCTTTATTTCCATCCCCAGGTAAGTACTCTTACCACTGCCATTTTCCACACAGAGCCGGAGTCACAGAAATCCAAAGATGATGGGACTTGAACCCAGGATTGCAGTTATTAATCACAATCCTCCTAGACTTTTTCCCCGTATCAGGGAACCCTGCAGTTGTGGTATAGATAGCAAAACAGGGTAGCCAAACACTTGTGACTGGTGAGCAGCCACAGGTGACAGAATAGCACCTCTGACTTCCCAGAGGCCTGATGTGTGCCCCTTTTCCACTGTCCGGTGACTTGGCAGGGCCATGTGCATTTACATATCAGTGGAGGCTGCAAAGGGTATCTATCTTCTCAGCTCCCGCAGTCAGACACTGTTTACAGAAACACTCCAAAGTGTGTACTATTGCTGTGTCCTGTGACAGAGGCCGAGAGAGATGAATTCCCTCACCAAAGGTCACTCGGATAGTAATCAGAGGACTTAGGGTTCAAACGCAGGCAGTCGGGCTGTAGTGCTTCCTCTATTTTAGACTGTCAGATCCTCCTTCTCTAGCTGACTGTGGGATATGGGTATCAACATAAGGTAGGCAACGCTGTCCACAGCTGAAATGCAGCCAATATGACCAGTGTGCGAGTTTCTAATCTTAATTTAAAATTTAACATTAGCAGTCTCAGGAAATGTCTCAGCATACACAAACAAGCTCAGTGCCCACCTATAATCCTAGCACCAGGCAGGCAGACAGGTAGATGGCCAGGGCTTGCTGGCCAGCCGTTATAGCTGACATGGTGAGCTCTATGTTCAGTGGAAACCCTATCTTTTAGACAAATAGTAAAGAACAGATAGAGGAAGACATTGATGGTGACCTCTGGCCTCCACAGGAACAGGCTCATCTGAGCACACACCTGTTCGACATATACACAGAGACATTAATGTAAGGCCTAATGATGTAAGCATGTCATCCTAGCTACTTTTGAGGCTGAATGTTATAAGAGGGTTTCAAGTTCAAGACCTGCCTGGTTAATTCAGTGGATAACTCTCAAAATAAAAAGGAAGAGGCTAGCAAGATGGCTTAGTAGATAAAGGTACTTGCTACCAAGCTTGAGGACTCCAGTTTGATCTCTAGAACTCACTTGGACAAAGGAGAGAATAGACTGGAAAATTTTCCTCTGACCTCCACACTTGAATAAGCACATAGGTGCTTGTACGTGTGTGTGCATGCATACACACACACAGTACATACACACACATATATGCACATGTACATACATACACACATGCATATACATACACACATTTAAATGCAAATGCATAATTTAAATATATACATTAAAACAAATGCTCTGTTTAGTCCTGTTCAATTATTGAAAAACTTTTAAATATGCTTTGAACAAGTGTGACGCATGACTCTTCTCTTTTTAACTGTAGGTTTCATAAAAAGCTAAACCCTGGCAAGCCATTTTTTTTTTCATTTTTTAGTCTCAGACTGGGGTGGGTGAAAAAACGAAAGATCTCATTAATATTTTTGCGTGGAAAATGCTCATTTTTTTTCCAGACAATGTGACATGAAGCTCAGGCTGGCCTTGTCTTCACTGTGTGGCCCAAAATGACACTGAATTTCTGATATTTCTGTCTCAGCCTTCTGAGTGATGGCATGACAGAGGTAGGCCTCAGCATTCTGTTTATGTGGACCTGGAGATTGAACCTGGGCCTTTGTGCATGCTCCTTAAGCACTGGACCAGCTGAACTACATGCCTAAATCAATCATGCTTCAAAAATGTTTATGAGTTTGCTTATTAATTAGTTAATTTTTATTTGTGCATATATGTGTGCACACATGCCATGGTGTGTGAGTGGCAGTCAGGGCAATTTTCAGGAGTTAATTTTCACCTTCCATCATGTAGGGGAACAAACTCAGCTAATCAGGTTTAGCAGCAAATACCTTTCTTTTTGAGCAATCTTACCAGCCCCAATTATATTTTTAAGTATACGATAGTGGTCAGGACACAGGTTTCTGATACTACTTACAAACAAATGTATGTATTATGTATGTATGTATGTATGTATGTATGTATGTATGTATGTATGTACTTGCAAAACAGCTGAAAGGGAAATAAAAAGGTTTTGTGGAGTGTGAAAGTTACTTGCAGTTCAAATCCCAGGAACCTTAACACTACACCACTTTTTACCTGGTGTCTATTCTGATTCTACTGTAGAATACTGGGATTGAGTAGGTTCTTCAGAGAATACGAGGGCTTCCAGTCCTCAGATATTTCCTGACTGGTGTTTGATAGAAAAGTTTACAGTTGTCTCATACACTGGGTTGAAGCGAATAAAGTATCAAAATTAATTTCATTTAAACATTACATTTACTTTTTGCTTATTTTGTGTGTGGGTATATACATGTCACAGGACATGAGCAGGTGTGTGTGTGTGTGTGTGTGTCTGTGTATGTGGGGGGGTGGAGGACAGTTATGGGACGACATTCTCTCTTCCCACCATGTAGATCTTGGTAACCAAACTGGATTGTCAGGGTTAGCAGCAAGCACCTTTACACCCAGAGTCATCTTTTAGGCCCCTCTTTTTTCTTTTTCAAGAGGATTTAAAAATCATATGTGGAAATTCCCTTTATGTTTCTGAACATTAGAGGTGAGTTGGGGGCTGGGGGATTTTAAAAAGAAGATACAGGCTTTCCCACTGTTGCCCAAACTGGCCTGGAACTCCTAGATTCAAGCATCCTCCAGTCTCAGCCTCCCTAGTATCTGGGACCTCAGGTACGTAGAACCCAACTTGAGACAGAACTTTTAAATACCCACTAACAGTTATTCTTTCTTTTAGACTCTTTCATTCCTATCTTTTTGCCTCATACACGTTGTGCCTGGGCTCCCAGGGGTGGTTCAGCTTTTGGATGCCAGCGATATGGACACCTCTACCTACTGCTGTACTTGCAACATTAACAGCCACACAGGCTGAAAGCACCCATGCTCCACAAAACAATCTCATATACTGTCTCAGGCTGAACACAGGTGTCCTGTGACCTCCCACTGAGGTCTGAGGACACTAGCCCTCAGCATCAGGAAGAAACAATGTCAAGATGATAAACAACATGTCAGTAAGCATCCAGACAGCCATCAAGGATCTGGAGGTGATGGAACAGAAATAGAAGGTTTCAGAAGAAATGGTGAACAGTTCAAATCAGTGGTTCTCCACCTTCCTAATGCTGCCACATTTTAATACAGTTCCTGGTGTTGTGGTGACCCCCCCCAAGTATAAAAGTATTTTAGTTGTTACTTCATATCTAATTTTGCTATTGTTATGAATTGTAAGTGTCTGATATACAGGATGTATTTTCATTGTTCCAAATGGACCAAAGGGGTCGTAGCCCACATGTTGAGAACCACTGTTTCAAATGAACCCCAGATGTATGAAATTGCTATTTTTCCAGGTCAAGAGAGGTTGACTACTGGTGAAAGCATGTAGTTCAGCTATTTAGATTCTGAACCTATAAAATCAAAACCAAAATGCATGTATTACACACATGCAGTCTCCTTTGGGAGTACCAACATACACTTACAGAATGATAGACATGTATGGATGGTAAATAATATGGCAATAAGCATAGAGAAGGAAACTCACTCCACCTCACATGCTCACTGAACGCATACAGTGGCTGTCACAAGTAGACATACACACATGTACAAGCACATTCTTAATAGTCCCCAATACACATGGTCTCACATGTGGTAGTAATTACCCTTTTATGGCAGCAGACACCACACACACACACACACACACACACACACACACACGCGCGCGCACACACACTCACACACTCACATGCAAACACACATGTTACATACGTGTCTCATGGCTGTGGGTCTTGCTGAATTCTCTCCTCTCCGTCTTGCTCTGCAGTCCGTTTGTGTCTGGAGCTAGCTGGAGGGGGGCCATTTGAAGACCAGCAGATGCGGGGGTGGAGGAGGCTGACGTCAGGCTAGCCTGTCCAGGGGCTCTGAGGTCAGGCAGTGCCATGACTCCACCCTCTTCGATTCCCTATTCCCGACATTGCCCCCATCCCCCTCACCAGATAGGACCTCCCTTCACAGTCCCTCAAACTGGCTCTTCACTCCCCCCTTTCTCCCAGCCTTTCAGCTGCTTTCTGTTTCTCCCCTTTTCTTTTGCATAGAGTTCACTTTACCTTTCATTTGTCCCTTCTGTATAGACTGTCACCTGTTTCTGTCTTTCCCATCTCCCTCAGCTGCTTCTCTTGTGTTTTGTCTGTGTTTCTCTCTCCCCATTTGTCTTATCACTTTCCATCACCCACCCACCCTGTCTCCCGGCCCCCACACCTTCTTGCTTACTCTTCTTCCTCATTTACCCCTCATCTCACCCGAGCTTACCCTTCCTTTCGTCACTCTCTACAAAAGTGTCCCCGAAGACCATATATCAGCAACTGGCAGATAGCTAGAGTGCATAAATGTGCATGTCTGTGGGTGTGCCTGCGTTGCTGGCGTGTGTTTCACAGAAGCCTGGAGCTACAGTCAGAATTGCCAGCTCTTCTATGGGCTGATATGTGTCTGTCTGTGTATCTGTAGTGTGTGTGTGTGTGTGTGTGTGTGTGTGTGTGTGTGTGTGTGTGTGTGTGTGTGTGTGTCCGTGTCAGATCTGGCTAAGGCTGAGGACTGGAATACTGGGATGTTTCTTCTGAGAGACTTCAATGACTTCCAGGAATGGCCTGGGCTTAGTGCTCTGATATACGTCATAGGGACTGGGGCAGAACACAGGTGGGAAGAGATGGGGTTCAGGGCGTGTGTATTCCAGCTCTTCTGGGCCTGAAGCATAGTGATCATTGTCAGTCTTTTTTTTTTTTTTTTTTTTTTTTTTTTTTGGTTTTTTCGAGACAGGGTTTCTCTGTGGCTTTGGAGGCTGTCCTGGAACTCGCTTGGTAGTCCAGGCTGGTCTCGAACTTACAGAGATCCGCCTGCCCCTGCCTCCCGAGTGCTGGGATTAAAGGCGTGCGCCACCAACGCCCGGCCATTGTCAGTCTTTTGTACTATTTGTTTGGGGGTTTTTGTTGTTGTTAGCTCTAAGACTGCCTTTCTCAATGTCCCTCTCACTGTGAACTGATGGTGGGTAGTGTCCAGTAACTCTCTCTTCCTTCATCCTCCTGTGTGGTGAATGCTGACAATTTATATTCTTTCTTTCTCGCTGTTTCCCTTACACTTGCTCTCTCATTTTGTACTTGACCCCCTGACTCTATTTCTCTACCCGTCCCTATTCCCGTTTCTCCCTCTCCTCCGTTTCTGCCAGTCTTCCCCTCTCACGTCCATTACCAGTCACCATCTCTCGTCTACCTATGTCTGTGTGTCTGTCTGTCTCTCATCTATCATCCTCTATTAACCTTCCATCTGTGTATCTGTCCTCTATCTATCCCCCTAACCCCGCTATGTCTCTACCTGTCATCTGCCTGCCTCTTTGTGAGACTCTCTCTCTCCCCTCCCCTTCCGACTACTTAGGTCTCTGTTTTTCCTTTCTCCTGCTGCTTCATCTCTCTTAGACATTCGGGCTTCTCCTGAACAGAGCCAGCAGGGTGTGAGAACCTTGCTAGACAGGGTGTAGGAGCAGTGCCAGGTTGGCCTGTGCTTGAACCTGACCACTGGGGAGAAGGTCCCTGGTGGTGGGAGCCTGGGCACCACCCACCACCCATCGGGGGAGGGCAAGCTGTGTCTGATGCTTTTGCCGGGAGCCCATGATGCTTAGTGTCTGGCTGTGTCAGGATGATGGAGGCAAGCCCAGAGCGGTGGATAAGAGGAGTTCCTGTGGCTACGAAGGGATAGCCCAAGCTCCACCCAGGAGCTGGGTGTTTGACTGCCTAGCCTGGACACCGCCCTGACTGGGTGGGGCAGCGGTATAAAACCAGACGTTTCTAAAACCAGAGTGTGCATGAGAGACAGACCAGGATTTCAAACCCTGAGGGGTTTCTCTGCCAGGACACTAGAAACCTGGCCACAGCCCAGACTCTTCCTTCAGACCCAGGTATCCAGGCCTTAGTCTTCCTCTGTTAGACCAAGGCTGACAGACCCTAGCAGTCCTTCTCCAGACCAAGGAGTCAAGACCCCAGCCTTCCTCCCTCACACCCAAAAGTCCTCCTCCTTTAGACTCAGGAGTCTGAACGTCAGCCTTCTTCTCGAAGAAAAGGAATACAGGCCTAGCCCTCTTCCCTCAGACAGAGAGGTCCAGTTTCCCATAATTCCATGCAAGTACGGACAATCAGGACTGAATGTAAAGACAAGCTAACAAGGAGGATGATGATACTTTCTTTATAACTGGTACCTGACCTGAGCCCACAGTGCCCTTCCTTCTCCAGGTAGAATCTTTATTTACCTTCAGGATGAGAAGACAGGAGAGAAAGATAACAGTGGTAGCCACGGATGGAGGGGACACAGAGGAAAAGCATGTTATTTGTTCTAGGGACAACTCTTGAGCTGCTGATGGGTGGGGCCCTGGTCTAAGTGATGCCAGGCACACATAAATGACTCAGCAGGGGGCCCTGCCGCTGAGGGCTGAGGAGATGCCAGGTCAGTATGGGAGACAGCTGTGTAAACAGAGGATTGGCATCTGACTGAGTACTAGTTACCCACAGCTGAAAGGCAGGGAGGGCTTCCCGGAGGAAGTGCTCCTGCCTGATAAGGAATTAGAGCAGTAGACAGTGAAGAAGGGAAAAGGCATCCCAGGCAAGACTCGGTGTGGCTACTTTATAGAGCACACAGTGAGTGGTGCTGTGCAAACACTAAGTAGCTGAGAAGTAATGAGATACATACAGGTAAGATTACTTTAAATATGGGTTGGGGGGTGGTGGACCAGATGGCTCATTGGTGTTTGATGCTCTTGCTGAGAATCTGGGTTGGGGCCCCAGGTCTCATGTCAGGTGCCTCTAAATCCAGCTACAGGGTATCTATCCGGCGCCTTCTTTTGGCCTCTGTGGACAATTGTACACATGTGACATACACACAAAAATAAAAGAAATCTTGTAAAAATTGGGGGCTTGGGTGGCTGTAGAGATAGATGACTCAAGGTAAGAGTACTTGCTACTCTTGCAAAGAACCCGGGTTCAGTTTTCAGCATTCCCTTGGTAGCTCACAATTGCCTGTGACTCCAGGTCCAGTAGTTCCAATGCCTTCTTCTGAATGTGTAGGTACATGATGTACAGCCATATATGTAAGCCAAACACTCATGCACATAAAATAAATCTTTAAAAATGACTTTTAGATCAAAAGGCAGAATTACACATTCCAAATGGGGATGTAGCTCAGTTGTGGAGAGACTGCCTAGCAGGCATTTAGACAGCGGGTTGGATCTTCAGACATTTAGACAGTGGGTGTGGTGGTGCATGCCTGCACTGTCAGCACTTGGGAGAAGTTCATGGTTGTCTTAGACTACAAAGCAAAATTTGAGGTCATTCTGGGCCACATCAGATCCTGTCTCAAAATAAATACATAGGGTTAGATGGGATGGTTCAGTGTGTGAAGGCACTTGCCACTAAGCCTGAAAAACCTGAGTTCATCCTCCAGAACTCACATGGTAGGAGGAGAGAACAGACTTCTGCAACTTGCCCTCTGACCTCCCACTGCAAACCCTAAACTAAATGTAATAAAATGTTGAAAAATGTTTAAATTGTATATTCATGTATTCAAAGATACAACATCATTCTTCATGATAAAATCAAGCTACGATGGACGATACACAGAGTTTGAATGCCAGACTCAAGGACTATTCTTAAAAACGACTGACAATATTTACAAGACGTTCTAAATAACAATGGGGAACCGTGGTGGATTCCATGGCAGGCGAGGGTGACTGAGGTGGGGGACAAACGCGCCAGATAGACAGAGCTTAAGTGAGAAGTTTCATTAGAAAGAGAAAGGGGGGTAAGGAAAGAGAAAGAGTTAGAGACAGAGAGAGGACAGAAGAGGGAGCCTGAAAAAGTCCTGTCTGCCCCCAAGGGAACCTTGGGGAAGAGAGAGTAGAAAGAGAGGGGTAGGAAAGAGAGAGGGGAAAGAGAGGAGAGCAGGAAGGGTGGGAGTGGGGGATGGAAAAAGAGTGTAAGTGGGGGGGAGGCCTGTCTTTTTAAAGGGGTTCTTTGCACCTGCTTGCAGACTCCATGGAATCCTGGGCTGACCAGGATACTGCCTGAGTGCATTCTTCCAGGTGACAGGGGCAGGGTAGCCTAAAGCCTGAATCCTTATACTGTCCTCAGTGTGAATCTCCCTTTGGCCCAGGGTATCCGTACTACATTTGTGACCGGCCCTTAATTACTCAGCCATCTATTTATTCGATTAATTATGGCAATATATTATCTTTGAATTCCAGTAGTGCTTATTTTATTGAAAAGTTCACCCTTGACCATTTCTCCTCGTGGCTAAGATCACACAGCAATAGCAATTCAAGTGTACTAAAGAGAAACCACGAGGAGCAAGGTTCTTAGCTTCTGTGTAGAACTGGGTGCTATGTATAGTTTCAGGCATTCAAAAAGGGTCTTGAAAAATATGCTCCTGGGATAACTGAGGGAGGGGATTTCATTGGTGTTTTGAGGCAGGGTCTCTCATGAATGAAAAAGAAAAAAGGAAATAAAAATGACAGGAACATGACTGCTCCAAGCTCTAGTGGAGGAGAAAGTTTACTGTGGATAAAAGTCAGAGGCAGGGACATGTGGAGAGCCCAGAGTGGACATGACCCTGAGTCATATGAGGAAAAAGGGAAGGGGAAGGGAGAGAGGGGAGAGAGAGGAACGAGGTGCAGTAGCCAGGAGGCCAAAAAGAGAGTAGACACAAACACCAGGTAACCAAATGCTTGGATTGTACAGGGAAGGGCGGCTGAAGGAAGGGCTGCTGGGGGAAGGGCAG